>NC_037679.1:27697287-27721911 GCF_003255815.1 Theropithecus gelada | reverse complement strand
TTTTTTTGAGACAGAGTCTCGCTCTGTTCCCCTGGCTGGAGTGCAGTGGCGCGATCTCGGCTCACTGCAAGCTCTGCCTCCCGGGTTCCTGCCATTCTCCTGCCTCAGCCTCCCAAGTAGCTGGGACTACAGGCGCCCGCCACTGCGCCCGGCTAATTTTTTTGTATTTTTAGTAGAGACGGGGTTTCACCGTGGTCTCGAACTCCTGACCTTGTGATCCGCCCGCCTCGGCCTCCCAAAGTGCTGGGATTACAGGCGTGAGCCACCGCGCCCGGCCTATTTTTCTTTCTTTTTAAAAATTTTTTGCAGAGACAGAGTCTCATTATATTGCCCAGGCTGGTCTCGAACTTCTGGACTGAAGGGATCCCCCCCACCTTAACCTCCCAACGTGTTGGGATTACAGGTGTGAGCCACCATACCTGGCCCTGTTTTTATTTCTAAAAAATCCCTTTTCTATTTGACTTTAGGCTTAACAATAGGTTCCCACGGCACCCACTGGCATTTAATTCTGCTAGAAACAAATGGGGTTAAAGAGGTTGATGACCTCTGATTTATGAAAAACTACTACAAAAACAGTCTCTAATGACAAGGCTGTTACTGCTCATTTACTCCACTGATAATACTGCATGTTCAACTTGACCAGTAAGTCAGTAAGTAAATGTGTTTATATACCAGTAAGGTAAATACATGTTTGTTGTTCCATCATCCCTTTAGGGAATCACCTTTTCCCCATTCTTAGCTCCTATGTTTTGGATAGGCCTGATCCCATTCCAGAACTCTAAGGTTAGGGATGTGAGCTATAGCAAGATTCACCATCAGGACTCTTGCTGGAGATACTGGGAAAGAAAATATACTCCTTTTACTGAGATTGCTAGCTGGCAGGAGGATGTAAGCTTGGAGCGTCTCATATCCATCTCTGATACAACATGGGGAGTAGCTTCCTGGGAATGAAGGCACAGAGAGTAGGGTAGAGCTATGGGTCTTGGAAACAGACAGTATCCTAGTGATATCTTTGGAGTCCCTGGATCCTGCTGAAAGCCAGCTATACCTTCTATACTTACCACTTCCATGAGCCAATGAATTCTCCTCTTGTAAGCATAAAGTAACTTAGGTTGGCTTTCTATCACTTGAACCCAGAAAGCCTGATTAATACAACCAGTTAAAGAATATCATACCCCTAACATCATTCTAAACTTGCAGCCTTTAAAATCTAAGAGAGCTATGTAGGAATTAACATGGAAAAATGCTTTGATAGGGTATCTTATAAAGGCAGGATAAAAACTCAATATATAATATTGAAAACATTATGCTAAGTGAAATAAGATAGTCACAAAAGCACATTGTATGATTCCACCTATACATCATAGAGATAGTAAGTAGATTAGAGGTTACAGGGGCTGATGGAAGAAGAGAATGAGGCGTTACTGCATATAATGGTTACAGTTTGTATTTGGGTTGACGAAAAAGTTTTAGAAACAGACAGTGGTGATGGTTTCCCAATACTGTTAATGTAATGAATGCCACTGAACTGCACACTTAAATGATTAAAATGGCAAATTTTGTTATATACTTCATTATACAATGATACACTTAAATGATTAAAATGGCAAATTTTGTTATATAATTCAATATATATTATACAATTCACAAAATGAATGGTGTCACTTGAAATGGGTGAATTATATGGTATGTAAATTTTATCTCAAATTACTATTAAAAAGAGGGAAAAAACTTGAATGTATACCATGACTGCAACTATCTTAAAAAGGAAGACAAAAGAAAAAGCTCTATAATTAAAAACAAAAAGCTCACTATCTGTGGTTTTTATAAAGCTAGTGAGACCTTGAGAATTTCTGTTTTTTGAGCCTTCAATAATATGACTGTATTTTTGTTTTTTAAAATAAATCCCATGGCCGGGTGCAGTGGCTCACGCCTGTAATCCTAGCACTTTGGGAGGCTGAGGTAGGCGGATTGCCTGAGCTCAGGAGTTCGAGACCAGCCTGGGCAACACGGTGAAAACCCGTCTTTACTAAAATGCAAAAAATTAGCCGGGTGTGGAGGCATGTGCCTGTAGTCCAAGTTACTTGGGAGGCTGAGGCAGGAGAATTGCTTGAACCCGGGAGGCGGAGGTTGCAGTGAGCCGAGATCGCGCCACTGCACTCCAGCCTGGGCGACAGAGCAAGACTCCGCTCTACAAAAAAATAAAATAAAATAAATAAATAAATAAAATAAATCCCTCGTTTACTATAGCAATTTCTAGTATCTTGCACACTGTCTAGCAGAGTGGCTGGAATTTACATATTTTCTGAATAAACAAATACATGGTATCAACTTTTTAAATTTAAAATATTTTAATAATAGAGACAGGGTCTTGCTATGGTGCCCAGGCTGGTCTCAAACTCCTGGCATCAAGTGATCCTCCTGCCTTGGTCTCCCAAAAATGCTGAAATTACAGGCATGAGTCACTGAGCCTGGCCAACTTCTTTTCTTAATAAAAACAGTAAGAATGATGCTTAATAAACCAAGATTTATCACTGTAAGAAATTATTACTGTAAGAAATTACATAAGAAATTAATATATGCTTATGGTTGATAACATAGAAGAGAACAAACAACACTTTGAACTAACATAGAATCTATCTAAAGACCATTGCAAAAAGTACTGTAAACCAAGTACAACATAATACTGAAGCCTGAAACTCCTACACATCACACTATCTCACCTAAAGAGCCATCTGGTAAACTGTCCAATTAGATACTTATCATTCTACATATAAGATATTAACTATCACACACATTTTTAAAAGGTAAGGTTAAAAGGAAGAAGTTCGAGAGCCACTGTAGCCTTCAAGTGCCTAAATAGTATCACCTAGAATTAGGGTTAGGTTTATTCTAAACTCTGAAAAATCAGCATCAGAAATAATGAAGATTGGGTCAGGTGCAGTGGCTCATGCCTGCAATCCCAGCACTTTGGAAGGCCAATGCAGGAAGATCACTTGAGCCCAGGTGTTCATGATCAGCCTGGACGAACATAGTGAGACTCCATCTCTACAAAAAATAAAAAAGTTAGTTGGGCACAGTGGCATGTACCTGTAGTCCCAGTTACTCAGGAGGCTGAGGCAGGGCTTGAGCCTGGGAGGTAAGGACTGCAGTGGGCCGTGATTATGTCACTGCATTCCAGTCTAGGTGACAGTGAGATCCCATCTCAAAAAAAAAAAAAAGAAAGAAAGAAAAAAAAAGAAAAAAAATTAATGGACATTGGGCCAGGTGCAGTGTCTCATGCCTATAATCCCAACACTTTTTGAAGTCAAGGCAGGAGGATCACTTAAGGCCTGAAGTTCGAGATGAGGCTGGGCAACATGGCAATACACGGTCTCAAACAAAACAAAAACAAAAACAAAAATCCCAAACTGAACAAAAAAATACATAATGGGGATATACTTAAGAGTATGCAGTGCAATATGGGGAAGAAAAGTATGACTTGTTATAATTTTCTATTAATTAGAGTTGTACAAACTAGATTACATTGCTTTCACAAGTTACGTGTGCCTTATCACCGGAAATGTTCAAACAGGAAGTTAGATCTAGAAATACCACGAATGGAATTACTACATTAAGAAGGCATACTAGGCAGCCACAAAAATCTCTTCCAACTCAGAGTCTATGACTTTTTGAAATTAAACAAGAAGGGTATACATGACTGACCTCTTCTGTCATTCCAGCACGGATTAGAGTGAAGAGATATTTGAGTAATCTAACTTCATCTTCTCTATCCAGATCATCAAGTGGCATTTTCTGTCTTATGGGAGCATCAGGATCCTGTAAGAAAAAAAAAGTCATCATGAACCATAAATCCTTTATACTTACATACATTTTACACATCATCAAGAGATGATAAACCTATCCTGAGTTTATATACAAATAAATTCATTTTTTCTTTTTTCTTTTCTGAGATGGAGTCTTATTCTGTCACCCAGGCTGGAGTGCAGTGGCATGATCTCAGCACACCACAACCTCCACCACCCAGGTTCAAGCAATTCTCCTGCCTCAGCCTCCTGAGTAGCTGGGATTATAGGTGCACGCCACCACGCCCAGCTAATTTTTGTATTTTTTATATAGACGGGGTTTCACCATGTTGGCCAGGTTGGTCTCAAACTCCTGACCTCATGATCTGCCCACCTCGGCCACCCAAAGTGCTGCGATTATAGGTCTGAACCACTGCGCCTGGCTGAAACAAATTCAGTTTCAATTTAGTTAAGTAACAAAGGGAATGAAATTGTCACAAGATTACAAGTGTTCCAAACAGCCACACAGTTGTCTGCTTCCCCACTTAAAACATACTCAGTTGGCCCACAAAGGGCATGCCTCAGTCAGGCAAGGCAGAACTACTACTAGCCTATCCCAGCCCAGGTTACACTAGAAGATGACTTGAGTTTCACTCTGTCATAGCAGCTACATGGTCAAGTCTAAACAGAATTAGACCTAGATGGAACATGAACACAAAGCAAAAACCTTCTGTTCTGTGACTACGAAGTGTTTACCTGGTACTTTTTGAGAACGTGTGGGAAGAGGGCCCATTAAGACCTATTTTGGGATTAATGCCATATAAAACACACCAATGCCTAATAAAAAAAATTTAAACAGATTTCTAATAAGTGCAAATCCCCCAAAACAGTTATTTCTACCTACCTTTTTTTCATGTGCCTCTAAGCATTTAGGATAATATGTTGTTCTCACTTTAGCAGCAAAGAGCACACGTGATCTACATGATGGATTTCCAATTGAAAACAATTTCAATGTGACTCAAGAAAGGAAGTAATTCTTACTCCACATGTTACTTAGTGTATGGTAATATGAATATCAATTCAGAAAATGGAATACATAATAGATCAGTTGGCTACTTTCAAAAGTATTTTGCAAACATATAATTCAATTTTGGAACATGGTCTCTTTCTGGCAAAAGGAAATCACCACTTTCCAGCTGGTAAGATTAAATGATTTTCAGCTGTTGCCCGCTACAATGTAATTTAGCTACAATCAATTTTAAGCTGTTAAGAGTAGTTTCCAAACAATTTTCTTTTTCTTTTTCCCAATTTTCATCAAAACCATTTTGTTACTAAACAGAATTCTAGAAGTTTTTTTCAATTGTTACTTATTTCTCTCACTTTTCACTATAAACATTTCACATGCCCTACCTGTCATAAAGCTTCATTCCTTTGTTTCTAGAATAATTCAGCTTCAGTTCTTTTCAAATCCACTGTTATTCCTACTACTCATATCCTAGAATAACCATTCTAACCTCAAACTAATAAGGCTTTAGTTTTTTTTTCACTTGCTTTCAACATAAAAGAGCTTTCATAGGTCAGTAACTACCTTACATAGGCAGAGTCAAATCTTAAGACCAAAATTAATTTGTTTTTAATGCTGGCAAGTTAAGTACACTTTCCACAACTTATTATTTACAATTCAAAGGTCACGGATATGTTTCAATATATTCCATCAGATTCCAATGCAACTTAGTTGTTTTACAGTAAAATGTTAGTGTGTGCAAACCTTTAGAAAACCAAAACAAAGATCCACGAGAAAAAATTCTCGGTCTGAAAAAAAAATCAGTTAACTTTGAAGGCAACTTTCATTTCAAAGAACATTTACCAATTCAGTGACAAGCGGACGAACACTTCCAACGTAAGAAGTCAGCTGCCGTTGTTTTAAGGTATGCAGAGTATTTTCCCTGAAAGAAATAATAAGTACCAAATTTTTTAAAGGGGTAATTTTAATAGGTCTATTTTTAAAAAACCAAATTAAGTCAAAGGAAGAAAGACTACAATCCCAGAAAAAACATGCAAAAATCCTTAATACAGAAGTACATTTTAGCTCAGATGACTAATGACGTTGAGGGCTTTTTCATGTCCTTACTGGCCATTCATCTATCTGGTTTTGTGAGGTATCAGTTCAAATTTTTGCCCTTTTTACTAGGATTATCTTTTTACTATTGAGTTATAGTTCTTTATGAACTACACATCCCAGTCTATGGCTTGCTCCCATTTATTTTCTTAATGGTGTTTTTTTGTTTTGTTTTGTTTTGTTTGAGATAGGGTCTTGCTCTGTCGCCGAGGCTAAAGTGCAGTGGCACAATCACGGCTCACTGCAGCCTCAACCTCTCAGGATCGAGTGATCCTCCCATTTCAGTCTCCTGAGTAGCTGGGACTACAGACAGGCACCACTATGCCCACCTAACATTTTAATTTTTTTGTAGAGATGGGGGTCTCACTATGTTCCCCTGGCTGGTCTTGAACTCCTGGCCTCAAGTAATTCTTCTGCCTCGGCCTCCCAAAGTGCTAGGATTACAGGTGTGAGCTACCACGCCTGGCCAATGGTGTTTTTTTAATGATACATTTTTAATTTTGATAAAGTCAAACCAATTTTTTTCCCTGATTATTGCTTTCTATGAGCTAAGAAACATCTATTCTCAAGTTACTAGGATATCTTCCTATGTTTTTCTTTAAAAGCCTTATGGTTTTTAGCTTCTACATTTAGGACTACAACACATCTTGAATTAATTGTTGGGTATGGAGTGAGGGAGCCATCAAGGTTAATCTTCTCTCATAGATAATATTTTTCTGCAGTTTGTAAAAAAGGCATTCCATTTCCTGCTGGATTGCTTTGACGTCTTTGTTGAAAACCAAATGACCATATCAGTGTGAATCTGTTTTGGGGTTCTCTGTTCTGTTCCACTGATCAGCAAAAAAAAAAGGAGATTAACTCATTAAAAATTATAAAAACCCAACAGGGCATTTTAAATAAAAAAACAAAAACCAACAAAAAAAACCCAAAAAACTTATTTTCTGAAAATGAAAACTTCCTTTCAGAAATAAATCATATCCACTTAAGATTTAATTTTTAACAAACGCTTAGTAGCAGTAATTTCCTAGTTAAGCAGAGAAAATATATAATTGACTTACAGACTTTGCACACACGTTACTGAATTCAAAGGCAATCTGACCTCTTTTTTTTTTGAGATGGAGTTTTGCTCTTTTTACCCAGGCTGGAGTGCAATGGCGCGATCTTGGCTCACTGCAACCTCCACCCACCGGGTTCAAACGATTCTCCTACCTCAGCCTCCTGAGTAGCTGGGCTTACAGGTGCCTGCCACCATGCCTAGCTAATTTTTGTATTTTTAGTAGAGACATGGTTTAACATGTTGGCCAGACTGCTCTTGAACTCCTGATCTCAGGTGATCCACCTGCCTCGGCCTCCCAAAGTGCTAGGATTACAGGCATGAGCCATCGTGCCCAGCCGCAATCTGACCTTTTAAAAATCTTTTGCAAATCTTACAATAAACTGTCCCTTTAACTTAGGGGAGCTTTCTGGCTTCAAGATTCTATAATAATTTAGAAGTACTGAAGAGTGTAAGCAAAAGCAGGACAAAACAAAACAAACCCACACAAGTAGCTAAAAACAGGACAGAAGTGATCTTCTTGACAGAAGATCATCTTCTGATATGTTCAATAATCTTACTAAGAAAAAAGCAGGCAGGCGATTGTTTGAAAACATAAATTGGACCATGTCATTCTTCTATTCTCAAGGTTTCCCATCACATTTAGAATAAAGTCCAGAATAGTCACATTGGCCTGCCTGTAAAAGCCCTATATCTGGCTTCCTCCAATTTTGTTTTCTACCATTCTTTTCCTTGCTGTGTTCCCACCGGCTTCTTTTTGCCAACACTTTATGTTCTCTGGGTCATTACAGTTTGTTTTCCTGCTCAGAATAGTTATCCCCCAGATTTTTGCATGGCTTGCCGCCTTTATTTCTTAAAAGTTTCTTACTAACTTAGAAAAGCCTTCTCTGGCCACCTCTTCAATTTAAAGTAGGACTCCCTGTCCTATCTATCCATTAACTCTAATTCTTTTTTTTTTTTTTTGGCTGGAGTGCAGTGGTGCGATCTCAGCTCACTGCAAGCTCCACCTCCCGGGTTCATGCCATTCTCCTGCCTCAGCCTCCCAAGTAGCTGGGACTACAGGCGCCCGCCACCACGCCCCGGCTAATTTTTTGTATTTTTAGTAGAGACAGGGTTTCACCGTGTTAGCCAGGATGGTCCTGATCTCCTGACCTCGTGATCCACCTGCCTCAGCCTCCCAAAGTGCTGGGATTACAGGCATGAGCCACAGCACCTGGCCTCTAATTCATTTTCTTCCCCAAAGCTCAGAATACCCAACAGAATATACATTCGTCTCTTGGTATCCATATGGGATTGGTTCTGAGACCCTACTTGAATACCAAAATCCAAGGATGCTCAGATCCTTTATATAAAATGTTGTATTATTTGTATATAACCTACACATGTCCTCCCATATACTTTATATCATCTCGATTACTTAGAATACCTAATACAATGTAAATGTTATGCAAATAAATGTTATACTATATTTTAAAATTTGTATTACTTTATCTTATTTTTATTGTTTTATTCCAATTGCTTCCTTTTTTTTTTTTTTTTTTTTTTTTAAGACGGAGTCTCACTCTGTTGCCCAGGCTGGAGTGCAATGGCGCAATCTCGGCTCACTGCAACCTCCGCCTCCTGGATTCAAGTGACTCTCCTCCCTCGGCCTCCCAAGTGGCTGGGATTACAGGTGTGTGTCACCAGACCCGGCTCATTTTTGTATTTTTAGCAGAGACAGGGTTTTACCATATTGGTCAGGCTGGTCTCGAACTCCTAACCTCGTAATCCACCCACCTCGGCCTCCCAAAGTGCTGGGATTACAGGCATGAGGCACCACGGCCGGCTTGTTTTATTCCAATTATTTCTGATCTGCGGTTTGTTCAATCCATGGATGTGAAACCCACAAATACAGAGAGCCAACTGTATATTTGCAAATTAGCTATCTAACTCTCTTAAACAATTATAAATTCCATAAAGGTGAAGACTTTATTTGTTTTGCTCACACTGAACAAAGTAAAAACTGAATAATACTTATTGAAAGATGAATGAACAACATCAACATTGAGTGACCTCAAGAATAAAAGTTTGGTAACTTACCAATATACTGATTTTGCATAAAACTCAATATTATCAGAAAATTCTCCAATTTCATCTTTAGCAATACTCTCTAACCAATCTACCACCAGCTAAGAAAGAAAGAAAAAAATAGTGTTAACTACCAAATCTATTCGTGTTTTATTTGTAGTGGCACTACTACCCTTAATTCAAACAGTTTCAGATTTTTTTTTTTTTTTTTTTTTGAGACAGAGTCTTGCTCTGTTGCCCAGGCTGGAGTGCAGTGGCATGATATAGGCTCACTACAAGCTCTGCCTTCTGGGTTCACGCCATTCTCCTGCCTCAGCCTCCTGAGTAGCTGGGACTACAGGCACCCGCCACCCCACCCGACTAATTTTTTTGTATTTTTAGCAGAGACGGGGTTTCACTACGTTAGCCAGGATGGTCTCGATCTCCTGACCTCGTGATCTGCCCACCTCGGCCTCCCGAAGTGCTGGGATTACAGGCGTGAAGTTTCTGATTTTAAAAATACCAAGTAACAATTTTTCCAAACACTATTTTTACTTTTTTAAGATAAATAAATATTATGGCAAAAGAATAAAATTTTCTACAGGAATAATCATTTTTAACAGACTATTCCTGAAAATACTAGGGCTATTACTTAAAAATCAAAGAATAAGGTTTCTAATTCCTTTTAATTGCAAATAAAAAGATCAAGTAGAAAAAAAATTCAGAAAAGTTTTAAGTTAAAAAAAACTTCAGTACTTAACCTTTTCTCCAAGTTTCATAAAAAAAATTTTAAAATTCTAGTCATACCTGACTTTGTCGAACAAGTGAATCCCTCTGAAATAACGCTTCCACAACTGTTTTTTCACTGGCATTAAGAGGCTATTATGAAAAATATTTAAAGGATAAACAGAACAAAAAGAAGATGCTGTAAGAAATATTATTTTAACAGAAAGATAAAAAGCCAGTAAGAAACAAGTACAGTTAATCATCTATACATAAACATTTTACCACATAGTAAATCTGTATATTCATCATTGAAAAGCATCTATTGTATAAATTCCAAACTGCTACATCAATTGTAGCTGCTCTTACCTGGTATTTTGATTCTTTACACTTGAAATTTAAAATTTCATTTTCCCAGAGATGGTGTTTTGGGGAAAAATAAACACAAAATAAAACAAACAAAAAACTTTAATAGGCCAGGCGTGGTGGTTCACACCTGTAATCCCAGCACTTTGGGAGGCTGAGGTGGGCGGATCACTTGAGGTCAGGAGTTCGAGACCAGTTTGGCCAAAATGGTGAATCCCCATCTCTACTGAAAATACAAAAATTAGCTGGGCATGGTGATGCAAGCCTGTAATCCCAGCTACTCGGAGGCTAAGGCACGAGAATCACTTGAACCTAGGAGGCAGAGGTTGCAGTGAGCTGAGATCACGCCATTGCACTCTAGCCTGGGTGACAGAGCGAGACTCCCTCTCAAAAACAAAAAACAAAAAACAAAAAAAACCTGTAATAAAGGGCTGAATACAGCCATGTCACATGCTAGAAACTAAACATTTAAAAACTTTAACATTCTTTATAGTCTATACAGAAGTTGATAAGTAATAAAAGCTAAGAGCAATTCAAGGCTCTTATAACCAACTTTAAAAGACAATTTAATGCAAATATTAGCAAGTAATACTAAGCAGTATATTAAAAGGATAATATATTGTGAGCAGTTCAAGAATGGGTCAAATTAATTAATCCATTTTATCCATGGGTTAAAGGAGAAAAGCTACATGGACTTCTTAACAGGTACCAGAATATTTCATAAAAATATCCTCGTAAATTTTACCTTGTCATTTTGATGTGAAAAAATATATATATCTTCATAAGTTAGAATTAGACTAACTGAAACCTCTAGTAAACATATAGTCATCCCTTGGTATCCATGGGGGATTGGTTCCAGGACCCCTCGTGGATACCAAAATCTGTGGATGTTCAAGTCCCTTATATAAAATGTTGTAGTATATTTTATTTAATTATTTATTTTTTGAGACAGAGTCTTACTCTGTCACCCAGGCTGGAGTGCAATGGGCCTGATCTCAACTCATTGCAACCTCTGCCTCCTGGGCTCACGTGATTCTCATATCTCAGCCTCCCAAGAAGATGGGATTACAGGTGCCTGCCACCACATCTGGGTAATTTTTGTATTTTTAGTAGAGATGGGTTTTACCATGTTAGCCAGGCTGATCTCAAACTACTGGCCTCAAGCAATCTACCTGCCTCGGCCTCCAAAAGTGCTGGGATTGCAGGCATGAGCCACCTCATCTAGCCAAAATGCTGTAGTATATTTTACATCATCTCTATTGGACCTGGCTGTGATAAAAAAATAATGAACAAAAACAACAACAAAATCATCTCTAGATTATGTATATCTAATATCTAATATAATGTAAATGCTACATATGTAAATAGTTGTTGTATCACTTATGGAATAAAGATTAAAAACATCTGCACATATTCAGTACAAACCCAATGATCTTTTTTTTGAGACAGGGTCACGCTCTGTCACCCAGGCTGGAGTGCAGTAGCACAATTACAGCTCACTACATTTTTTGACCTCCTAGGCACAAGCGATCCTCCCATATCAGCCTCAAGTGTAGCTGGGACTAGGTGTGCACCACCATGCCCAGCTAAGTTCATCACTTTTTGCAGAGACAGGGTCTTGCTATCTTGCCCAGGCTCCTCTTGAACTCTAGGCTAAAGTGAGCCTTCTACATTGGCCTCCCAAAGTGTTGGGATTACTGGCATGAGCCTCCATACCTGGACTTTTTTTTTTTGACAGTTGGAGAGCTAGCTGAGGTTTTATTTTGAAAAAAAAAAATTGAATTGTTTTATAGCTGTAGGCATGGGCAAGGGGGGTAACCCCAGGCAGTAAACTCCCCCCACGGGTGGGCAGAGGGCTAGGGCTGAGCCTCAGGTGGGTCTCCTGTTCCCTGTGCTCCTCTGCACAGCAGCCTCTCTGGGGCAGCTGCAGAAGGGTTAGGCTAGGAGAGGCTGTCACAGCTGTTCACTTGGTCAGGACGTCAGAGGACTAGGACACCACTCAATGGATAGCACCACAGATGTGTCTGAGATCTGGGACTGCAGCTCCCTGATCTCCTCTTCATACAGTTGCCTGACGAAGTTGATCTCTTCAGTTAGCCCTTCCAGGAGAGACTACAGCTCTACCTTGTTCTTGTAAGCTTCATCCACATCCTTCTTGATGAGGAAAAATTCATTCTCCATCTCTGTACACTTTTTGATCTCATCCTCATACTTGTTCTTGAAGTCCTCCACCAGCCCCTGCATGTTATCAAGCTCCACCTCCAGCTTCAGCTTCTGCTTGTCCAGCTGCCAGCAGAAGGTTGTTGATGTAGCTCTCGAACATGTTGTCCATGTTGCTCCAAGCCATCTGCTGCTGCTGCAGGGGCCCCCACTTGGTCTCCAGCATCTTGTTCTGCTGCTCCAGGAACTGTACCTTGTTGATGAAGGAGGCAAACTTGTTGTTGAGGGTCTTGATCAGCTCCTTTACCTGGGTGCACACTGCTTGGATGTTGGGGTCCACCTCCAGGTTAAGGGGGCTCAACAGGCTCTGGTTGACTATGACGGCAGTAATGCCTCCCACACCGCTGGCCCTGCCAAAGCCTCTACCCAGGCCACCCCGGAAGCTGCTGCTGCCCACTTGGGAGAAGCCTGAGGAGCTGATGTGGGCACCGGGCCCACTCATGTAGGTACGGCTACTGAAGTCCCAGGGGCCAGAGGTGGACAGCTTGTGGGACTTCTGGGTCACCCTGATGGACATGGTGGGGGCAGGAGTGAAGGCAGGCAGGCTGAGCCAGGTGGAGATTCAAGAAGGAGCAGAGAAGCCGCTTCTTGGTGATTCTTTATTTTTTTTTTAAAGAATACTTTTGATCTGTGGTTGGTTAAATTCATAGATGTGGAACCCACATATAAGGAAGGCTGACTATACTTAACTGTAAATTGAGATACTCCCTTTAAAATCCAGAAGATGAAGAGTAAGAGTTCATTATTATTCAACTTTACTTTGAAAATTCTAGCTAACATAATAAAACCAGGAAAAGAATTAAGTTAGCAATAAGTATGGAAAAATAGTCAAAGTCATCACTACCTGTAGATAACAGAATTGCCTGGAAAATCAGAGGAAACCTATTAAAACTAGTAAGTGAGCTCAATAAATAGCCAAATATGACAGTCTTCCTAGATGTGCATGTTACTTTATTGGAATGAAGTATTTGTGGGACAAACAAATTAAAAGATTGGAAAGATATTAAAAAATATTTTAAGTGAAAAAGTAGCCTTGGAGTTTGAGACCAGCCTGGTCAACAGAGTAAGACCCCCCATCTCTATAAAATATAAAAAAGAAATTAGCCAGGCATGGTGGTACACACCTGTAGTCCTAGCTACTTGGGAGGCTGAGGCAGGAGGCCCACTTGAGCACGAGAGTTCGAGGCTGCAGTGAACTATGATCATGCCACTGCACTCTGGCCTGGGAGACAAAGTGAGACCATGTACCCGCCGTGCTGGCCACCCCCCAAAAAAGAAAAAGAAACAAAAGAAAAAAAAAGCAGTCTAACAGATACACATAAAATATTTATTATAAATATACATTATCTTTTTAAATTATATAACTTGCTTCAAATATGAGTTACTTCTGGGCAAGGCATGGTGGCTCACGTCTGTAATCCCAGCACTTTGGTAGGCCAAGACAGGTGGATCACTTGAAGCTAGGAGTTCAAGACCGCCTGGACAACATAGTTAAAACCCTGTCTCTACTAAAAGTACAAAAATTAGCTGGGTGTGGTGATGCATGCCTGTAATCCCAGTTACTAGGGAAGCTGAGGCATGAGAATTGCTTGAACCCAGGAGGCAGAGGTTGGAGTGAGCTGAGATCACGCCACTGCACTCCAGCCTGGGCAATAGAGCAAGATCCTATCTCTTAAAAAAAAAAAAAATTACTTTTAAAAATCAGAAAATATAAAGAAGTTAAACCCCAAAAAGGCATCTGGTCTTGGTGGTTTAACAGGCATAAATGTGTACATATTTTTTCAAAACAGATATAGCTGGTTATTTTGGAAACAAGTCTGATCCAGAAACGTTATTTGCTGCATTTAAAAATCATCTGAGGCTATTTGCATGTTTCTTCCCCAAACCCTCAATCCAGCCAAGTCCAGTTTTACCACCCAAGGTCCTTTCAGGATCCCAGGCCTGGAGGCTGTAGAAGACAGCATTGAATCCTAAGGGCAAAAGGATGGTGTTTACTTGTCCAGACTTTCACACACATACATATGTATGAAGAAAAACATTCACTGCATTTTTTTTTTTTTTTTTTAAGAGATGGGATCTCACTCTGTTGCCCAGGCTAGAGTGCAGTGGTGTGATCATAGCTCACTGTAGCCTTGAACTCCTGGGCTCAAGTGATCCTCTGAGCTTAGCCTGACAAGTTGCTGGGACCACAGGCATGTGCCTCTATACCAAACTATTTACTGCATTATTAATGGCTACAGTAAGAATACTAGTAACAACCTAAATATGCAGCTGAATATCTCAAAAAATTTCAGTACATTTATACTCTGACATAGTATGAAAAAATATGGTAAAACCTAGATGAATTTTAAAAAAATCTAACAAATATTAATTTTAAAACTCTCAGTATAAGCCGGGTACAGTGGCTCACACCTGTAGTCCCAGCACTGTGGGAGGCTGAGGGGGCAGATCACAAGGTCAGGAGATAGAGACTAGCCTGGTCAATATGGTGAAACCCCATCTCTACTAAAAATACAAAAATTAGCAAGGCATGGTAGCACAAGCCTGTAGTCCCAGCTACTTGGGAAGCTGAGGCACAAGAATTGCTTGAACCCGGAAGGCAGAGGTTACAGTGAGGCATGATCGCACCACTGCACTCCAGTCTGGGTGAGAGTGAAACTCCATTTCAAAAAAAAAAAAAAACCTCTCAGTATAATGTATAAATGAAATCAATAATATTATGTTAAAAAGCAAATACGTGTGTGTATACAAATATGTGCGTGTATGTTTGTATATATGTATGTATCCATAAAGATGCATAGAAAAATGTCTGGTAGGATATATACCAAAACTGTTACACTAGTCAGTGGGATAAAAAGGGACTTTTACCTTTAACTCTCTAATATAAATCAGTATTTGATTATTTTATGAGATTGAACCTTTTATTTACTTGTGAAATCTTTAAAATGAAGAAACTCAGCATGGAAGGTTGAAAATAAATCCTGGCTGGGCACAGTGGCTCATGCCTGTAATCCCACCACTTTGGGAGGCCGAGGTGGGTGGATCACCTGAGGTCAGGAGTTTGAGACCAGCTTGGCCAACATGATGAAACCCCGTTTTCTATTAAAAATACAAAAAATTAGCTGGGTGTGATGGGGCACGCCTGTAATCCCAGCTACTCAGGAAGCTGAGGCAGGAGAATCACTCGAACCCGGGAGGTGGAGGTTGCAGTGAGCCGAGATCGTGCCATTGCACTCCGGCTTGGGCAACAAGAGTGAAACTCCATCTCAAAAAAAAAAAAATCCTATTAGTAGCATTTTAATTTTTATGTATTTATAAAGGAAAAAATTAATATAAAACTTACAGTAACTGCAAGTACACTTTCCTCTTCTAATGCAGACTGTATTCTGTCTCTGGGGAAAAATAACACAAAATAAAAAAGCCTTATTTCACATGAATATAATGAATTCACCACTGAGCATCTGACAGAAGGAAACTCTGGCTAACTTCTTTTTAAAATATTTTTATTATTTATTTTTTCAAATATGTATACCTGTATTTTTGTAAACAAAAATGGGACAACATGCCAGGCACAGTGGCTCATATCTGTAATCCCAGCACTTTGGGAGGCTGAGACAGGCAGATCATTTGAGGTCAGGAGTTTGAGACCATCCTGGCCTACAACAGAGTGAAACCCCATCTCTACTAAAAATACAAAAATTAGGCAGGGCACAGTGGGTCATGCTTGTAATCTCAGCACTTTGGGAGGCCGAGGCAGATGGATCACCTGAGGTCAGGTGTTCGAGACCAGCCTGGCCAACATAGTGAAATACTGTCTCTACTAAAAATATAAAAATTAGGCCAGGTATGGTGGCTCACACCTGTAATTCTAGCACTTTGGGAGGCTGAGGTGGGTGGACCACTTGAGGTCAGGAGTTTGAGACCAGCCTGGCCAACATGGCAAAACCCTGTCTCTACTAAAAATACAAAAATTAGCTGGGCGTGTTGGCATGCGCATCTAATCCCAGCTACTCGGGAGGCCAAGACAGGAGAATCACTTAAACCTGGGAGGCAGAGGTTGCAGTGAGCCGAGATCACACCACCGCACTCCAGTCTGGGCAACTGAGCGAGACTCCATCTCAAAAATAAAAATAAAATAAAAATACAAAAACTAGGCATGGTGGCCAGCATCTGTAATGCCAGCTACTCAGGAGGCTGAGGCAGCTGAATCACTTGAACCTCAGAGGCGGAGGCTGCAGTGAGCCAACGTTGTGCCACTGCACTCCAATCTGAGCGACAGAGCGAGACTCTTTTTCAAAAACAAAAACAAAAAATGGCAGAGGGGACATCATTTATATATTAATATGAAATTCCGTTTTCATATAACAATATGTCATGAATATCTTTCCATGTCAATGAATATACAAAAATGGTAATTTATTTATTTAAATTATTATTTTTTTTTTTGAGATGGAATCTCACTGTGTCACCCAGGCTGGAGTGCAGTAGCACAATCTCGGCTTGCAACCTCTGCCTCCGAGGTTCAAGTGATTCTCCTGCCTCAGCCTCCCAAGTAGCTGGGATTATAGGTGCCCACCACCATGCCTGGCTAATTTTTGTATTTTTAGTAGAGACAGGGTTCTACTATGTTGGCCAGGCTGGTTTTGAACTCCTGACCTCAAGTGATCCACCCGCCTTGGCCTCCCAAAGTGCTGGGATTACAGGCCTGAGCCACTGCGCCCAGCCCACAAGTGGTAATTTAAAATGGCTGCAAGTTATTCTGGTTGTAACAGGGCTGCTGTAATTCATTTAACCAATTCCTTAGTAGTAGTTTTTAATTTTTTGAGATTTAAAAGTTTTATTCATATGTGGTTGTATATATTTCTCATTATTTCCTTAGGTTAAATTTCTAGGCATAAAATTTCTAGATTCAAGGATATGTACATGGTATAATCTTTGTCTTCTGGAAAATTTGGTTAACTTCTTTCAAACTTCCATATTACATGAAGTCTAACTTTCAGCTCTTTTCTTAATTTAGCCTAAGTATTGCACTATTTTTAGTACTTTCCTTCAGTCTTTACACACATCCAATTTTGGTAACTACCAGCTTTATGATCTGATATCTTCCTCTTCCCTCATAACTCACTCTTGACAACTAAGGTATTAGAAATGATAAGCATCAAAAATAGTAAAACCTATTTCCAAGTACAACCTACCCTAACTTTTAAATTAATCTGCCTTTTGGTTTATTACCTTATGTTTATTTCACTTAAGAATTCTAGACGCCATTACCTATACAAAGAAGCCAGCAGCCTCCATGTGACCATCTCCTGCTGAAGAAGCCAGAGCATACTGGCTGTTTTTGAAAATTTTTGAAGTCCAGGTGTTGCTCGACTCACTATTTTACTCAGTATATTCACCTGAATAAAAAACACAGACATAAAGAGGTTAATTTTCTACAATTTTGAGTCACAGATAAGTTTGTATTTGAACAAAGTGCTAAAATAATTGTATTTAATAAGTGTATATTATAAAATTGCCTTCTCTATTTTGTCTTTTTAAATTAAATGTAATGTGATGTTGCCACTAGAAATGGATCTAATTTGGAACAAGGTGTGTTTATCTGAGTATATACATGTCTAACATACTCTTGATTTCAGATCCAACAGTGGCAGTGATGGGATATTTTTTTCTCCCTGTATATCTACCCAGAGGATAACTTAAATCAAACCTATACCTGAAAAAATCATAACATAAGCCAACATTTTAGCAATTGAAATTTTAAAAGTTATTTTTAAATTATGTTTGAAAAATTTGTATCAGGTAACTAATCAAGAAAGATATTTTCCTAAGATAGGCACCAAAAACATTATCATTTCTAAACAAAACTTCACCAAAGTCCTTCCTCATTCCAAAATAGTGGTCTTAAACCTTTTCAGAGGCTGGGCACAGTGACTCACACTTGTAATCCTAGCACTTTGGGAGGCCGAGGCAGGTGGATTGCTTGAGGTCAGGAGTTCGAGACCAGCCTGGCCAACATGGTGAAACCCCGTCTCTACCAAAAATATAAAAAATTAGCCAGGCGTAGTGGTGCGTGCCTGTAATCCCAGTTACTCAGGAGGCTAAGGCAGGAGAATCACTTGAACCCAGGAGGCAAAGGTTGTAGTGAGCAGAGATCCTGCCCCTGTACTCCAGCCAGGGCAACAGAGCGAGACTCTGTCTGGGGAGAAAAACAAAAACAAAAACACCTTTTCAGGACTGAGGCACATGTGAAATGAATGGTACCCCTAGAAACACACACACAATTGTTCACCAGGAGGTTTAACGACCCAGGGTAAAGAAAACCGAACCAGGGTAAAGAAAACTGTTCTCAAAGGTTATTAACAGTACCTCATTATCTTATCAAGGGAATTAAGGAACAAGATTACTCTCATTCAGAACACCACAATGGGTTTTCCCACCCCTTAATAAGTATTCACAAAGTAATGTTACTACTGTCTTTAAGACTAGTGCTTCATAAAAGTGTTATCTGCACTTCATTCATTACATTCTCAGTTGGAATCCTGACTCCAGTGATTCACTAAGTGATCATTATTGCTTTTGTTATTTAGTGAAGCTACTGCATTTATAACAGAACAATTCAGAGGTCAATTATGAAAACATGAAATGATAAAAAGTTGTCTATTACTATTATTTCAATTATTACTGAATGCAGTATTTTCTTGAAGTCTTTCCTCTTTTTAAAAACAGACTTCTTTAGTGTAGTTTTATTTTATTTTATTTTATTTTGAGACGGAGGAGTCTCACTCTGTTGCCTAGGCTGGAGTGCAGTGGCAGAATCTCAGCTCACTGCAACCTCCGCCTCCCAGGTTCAAGCGATTCTCCCACCTCAGCTTCCCGAGTAACTGGGATTACAGGTGCCCACCACCACACTTGACTAATTTTTGTGTATTTTTAGTACAGATGGGGTTTCACCATGTTGGCCAGACTGGTGATGAACTCCTGACCTCAGGTAATCCACCTAACTCGGCCTCCCAAAGTGCTGAGATTACAGGTGTGAGCCACTGCACCTGGCCTAGTTTTAGAGGCACAGCAAAATGGGGCAGAAAGCAGAGTACCCAAATATCTCTTCCTCCACACAATCACAGCCTCCCTCACCATCAATATCTAACAATAGAATGGTACATCTGTTACAACTGAGGAACCTATATTGATACATCATTATCCCCCGAAGTCCATAGTTTACATTAGGATTCATTCTTGGTGGTGTACATTCCATGAATTACGACAAATGTATACTGACATGTGTCTCCCATTATAGCACAGAGTAGTTTCAATGCCTTAAAAATCTTGTGTTCTACCTATTCCTTGCTCCCTCCCCACTAACTCCTGGCAACCGATGATCTTATCACTGTTTCCAAGTTTTGCCTTTTCCAGAATGTCATATAGTTGTAATCATATAATACGTAGCCTTTTCAAATTGGCTTCTTTCACTTAACAATATGCATTTAAGGTTCCTCCATGCTTTTTCATGGCTTGATAGCCAGTTTCTTTTCAGCATTGAATAATGTTTCACTGCTCAGATGTACCAGTTTATTCATTCACCTACTGAAGGATATCTTGGTTGCTTTCACGTTGTTATGAATAAAACTGTAATAAACGTCTGTGTAGGTTTTTGTGTACACAGTTTTCAACTCACCTGGGTAAATATCAAGGAGTTTGCTGGATCATATGACAATAGTATGTTTAGTTTTGTATGAAACTGCAGACTGCCTTCCAAAGTAGCTATAGCTGTTTGCATTTCCACCAGCAATGAATGATAGTTCCTGTTGCTCCACATCCTCTCCAGCATTTGGTGGTGTCCTTTGGATCTTCATCATTCTATTTCTTCTTTTGTTTGTTTTTGCAGAGATGGGGTTTTGCTATGCTGCCCAGGCTGGTCTTGAACTCCTGGCCTCAAGTGATCCTCCTGCCTTGGCCTCCCAAAGTGTTGGGATTACTGGCGGAAGCCACAGCACTGGCCTGGATCTTCATCATTCTAACAGGTATATTGTAGTATCTCTATTTTAATTTGCAATTCTCTAATGACATATGATGTAAAGCATCTTTTCTTTTTTTTTTTTTTTTGAGATGGAGTCTCACTTTGTTGCCCAGGCTGGAGTGCAGTGGCTCAATCTTGGCTCACTGCAACTTCCACCTCCCAAGTTCAAGTGATTCTCCTGCCTCAGGCTCCCAAATAGCTGGGATTACAGGTGCCCACCACCACATCTGGCTAATTTTGTATTTTAGTAGAGACAGGGTTTCACCATGTTGGCCAGGCTGGTCTCAAAACTCCTGACCTGCAGTGATCTGCCCATCTCAGCCTCCCAAAGTGCTAGGATTACAGGCATGAGTCACTGCGCCTGGTGGATGCATTTTTCATATGCTTATTTGCCATCTGTATATCTTCTTTGGTGAGGTACCTGTTCCCATCTTTTGTTCATTTTTTAACTAGATTGTTCATTTTCTTATTGTTGAGTTTTATTTTGTTTAAGTTCCAGGATAAATGTGCAGGAAGTGAAGGTTTGTTATATAGGTAAACGTGTGCCATGGTGGTTTGCTGTAACTCATCAACTAGGTATTAAAACCAGCTTGCATTAGCTATTCTTCCTGATGCTCTCCCTCCCCCCACCCCCCTTCTTATTGTTGAGTTCTACATATTCCTTGTATATTTTAGATTTTCCTTGAGACAGGGTCTACTCTGTCACCCTGGCTGGAGTGCAGTGGTGTGATCACAGCTCACTGTACCCTCAAACTCGGGCTCAGGCAATCCTCCCAACTGAGCCTTCCAAGTAGATAGAATCACAGGTACATAGCGCCATGCTTGGCAAATGTATTTCTTGTAGAGACAAGGCCTTCCCATGTTGCCCAGCTTGGTCTTGAACTGCTGGGCTCAAGTGATCCTTCTGCTTTGGCCTCCCAAAGCATTGGGATTACAGGTGTGAGCCATTGCATCAGGCTGGATTCTCCTTTTGTAAAGCAGCAGAATCCCTTTTTCTCCCAAAGAAATCTTATATGGGCCCTCAATATGTAAAATGTAGAGATGCTCTAGTTGACTTTCCCTCCATTCCTGCCACTGTTCCCCTAAGACATCTCCCTTAAACACTATGAAAATTAGGAGATTCATGCTGTTTATAAAAACTAAAAATACTGAAGTTTGACTAATGATGGACTGAAATTTAGCTTACCTGACTACCACAGATGTTTTCATACTCTTCCACAAGATCAAAAACTGTACTCGAAGAGTGCTTCAGAAAAGACTGCAGGAAATCAGAAAACATACTCATGGATGCTAGAATACATCAAAAAAAAAAAAGAAATAAAGAAAAGTTAAGTGACATACTTCTAGGTAATTGTTTGTTTTAAAATTTATTTATGTTTATTTATTTATTTTTTGAGATGGAGTTTCACTCTTGTTGTCCAGGGTGGAGTGCAATGGCATGGTCTCAGCTCACTGCAACCTCCACCTCCCAGGTTCAAGTGATCCTCCTGCCTCAGCCTCCCAATTAGCTGGGATTACAGGCATGC
The DNA here is from genome assembly GCF_003255815.1 of Theropithecus gelada. Lineage (NCBI taxonomy): Eukaryota > Metazoa > Chordata > Mammalia > Primates > Cercopithecidae > Theropithecus > Theropithecus gelada. Next base: position 27,700,052 of record NC_037679.1, on the reverse strand, counting down.
ACCATCATGCCCGGCTAATTTTTGTATTTTTAGTAGAGATGGGGTTTCATCATATCGGCCAGGCTGGTCTCAAACTCCTGATCTCAGGTGATCTGCCCACCTCAGCCTCCCAAAGTGCTGGCATTACAGGTATGAGCCACCGCACCCAGCCTGTTTGAAAATCGAAATAGCTACAAGTCTTTTATAAATTCACTGCTATATTAAAAAAAAAAAATTTTTTTTTTTGAGACAGTCTCATTCTATCACCCAGGCTAGAATGCAGTGGCATGATCTCAGCTCACTGCAACCTCCACCTCCCAGGTTCAAGCAATTCTCCTGCCTCAGCCTCCCGAGTAGCTGGGACTATAGGCGCACGCCACCACGCCTGGCCAATTTTTTGTATTTTTAGTAGAGATGAGGTTTCACTGTGTTAGCCAGGATGGTCTCAATTTCCTGACCTCGTTATCAGCCCACCTTGGCCTCCCGAAGTGCTGGGATTACCACACCTGGCCTTAAAATTTTTTTTAATTGGCAAGATACATATAATATAAAATTTATCTTAATCATTTTTCTTCTTTTTTTTTTTTAAGAGAGGGGGGCTCTTGCTCTGTCACCTAGGCTGGAGTACAGTGGCGCAATCATGGCTCACTATAGCCTCAAACTCCGAGGTTCAAGCGGTCCTCCCACCTCAGCCTCCCCAGTAGCTGGGTCTATAGGTATATCCCAGCCACCATGCCCAGCTAATTGTTTATTAGTCTATAGAGAGAGTCTTGCTACCTCCTGTCTCAGCATCCCAAAGTGGTAGGACTAAAGGCATGAACCACTAACCCTGGCTTAATCATTTTTAAGTGTATAGTTCAGCGTCAGTAAGTACATTCACATTGTTGTGCTACCACCACCACTATGTATCCACAGAACTATTTTCATCTTGTAAAACTGAAACTCTGTACTTAATAAACATTAACTTCCCACTCCCCACTTACCGCAGCCCCTGACAATCATCCGTCTACTTTGTCTCTACACGTTTTGACTCTTCTAAATATCTCATGTAAGTGGAACCACAGAGTATTGCCCTTTTGTGATTGGCTTATTTCACTTAGCATAATGTTCTCAAGGTTCATACATGCTGTAGCATGTGTCAGAATGTCCTTTGTTTTTGGCTGAATAATATTCCATTGCATGTATAGATCACATTTTGTTCCCCCCATTCATCTATCAACAGGTACTTGGCTTGCTTCCACCTTCTGGCTACTATGAATCATGCTATGAACATGCATATACAATTATCTCTGAGACTCTGCTTTCAAAGCAGATATATATATGTCTTTTGGATATATACCCAGAGGCAGGTTTGTTGGATCATATGGTAATCGTATTTTTAATTTTTTGAGGAACTGCCATACTGTTTTCCATAGCAGCTGCACTATTTTACATTCCAACCAATAGTGCACAAGGATTTGAATTTCTCCACATTGTTGTCAATACTTGTTATTTTCTGGGTTTTTGTTGTTGTGTTGTTTGTTTTCTAGTAGCCATACTAATGGGTGTAAGGCAGTATCTCATATCTCACTGTAGTTCTGATTTGGATTTTCCTAACGATTAGTGACATTTGAGTATATTTTCATGTGCTTATTGGTCATTTGTATATCTTCTTTAGAAAAGTGTCTACTCTATTTCTTTCCTTCTTTATGTATTTTTTGAGACGAAGTTTTGCTCTTGTTGCCCAGGCTGGAGTGCAATGGCGTGATCTTGGCTCACCACAACCTCCACCTCCTGGGCTCAAGCGAGTCTCCCGCCTCAGCCTCTCGAGTAGCTGGGATTACAGGCATTCGCCACCATGCCTGGCTAATTTCGTATTTTTAGTAGAGACAGGGTTTCTCCATGCTGGTCAGGCTGGTCTTGAACTCCCAACCTCAGGTGATCCACCCGCCTCAGCCTCCCAAATTACTGGGATTACAGGCATCAGCCACTGCATCCAGACTGTGCCTATTCTATTTCTTTGCTCATTTTTAAATTGGGTTGATTTTTTTGTTGTTGAGTTGTAGCAGTTTTCCATAGATTTTGTATATTAACCCCTAATCAGATATGATGTGCAAATATTTTCTCTCATTCTGTGGATTGCCTTTTCACTTTGCTGATTGTATCCTTTCATGCACAAAAGTTAAAAATTTTGATGTAGCCCAATTTATCTATTTTTTTCTTTTGGTAAAGGTCTTTTAAGATCTCAAAGATATACTACTTATTTTATAAACAATTACTTAAGAAATTGAGCCAGATTTTAAAATACCTGAATTATATTTTAAGCACACCATTACAAAGTAGTGGAGAAAGTTATAATACATACTAAATGGCATGTTCCACTCTGGGAAAATACAGGCACTTGGCCTAAGTAGAAAGTATTTTGAGTCACTTAATATGAGTACCTATTTTTAACAGACACTACAAGAAAGTAGTAGTTACCAAAGTGTTAAGAGCAGGGCTCTGGAGCTAAACTGCTTAGTTTCAAATCCTGATACCATCACTTCCTAGCCAGGTGGTTTGAGGTAAGTTACTTAACCACTTTGAGCAGTAGTTTCCTTTTCTCTAAAACGGGAATAATTATTGTACCTATTTAATGGACCACCATAAGGATTACATGAGTTAATGCTTGTACAGTGGTCATAACACTATCTGAAAAAAAATAACCGTATTAGGGTCCAGGACAAAACAAAACACATCAACAATGTTAGATTAAGAACCAAACCTAAAGAAAGAGATGCACTTTTTTTTTTTTTTTTTTTTTTTTT
>NC_037679.1:27662953-27697192 GCF_003255815.1 Theropithecus gelada | reverse complement strand
TATTTTTTTTTTTTTTTTTTTTTGAGACGGAGTCTCGCACTGTCACCCAGGCTGGAGTGCAGTGGCCGGATGTCGGCTCACTGCAAGCTCCGCCTCCCGGGTTCACGCCATTCTCCTGCCTCAGCCTCCCGAGTAGCTGGGACTACAGGCGCCTGCCACCTCGCCCAGCTAGTTTTTTTTTTGTATTTTTCAGTAGAGACGGGGTTTCACCGTGTTAGCCAGGATGGTCTCGATCTCCTGACCTCGTGATCCGCCCGTCTCGGCCTCCCAAAGTGCTGGGATTACAGGCTTGAGCCACCGCGCCCGACCTAACAGATGCACTTTCAACAGCACAAATAAGAAATAAATTACAATATGAGACTTGTCTAACTGGCTGCTATTTACATTAAAAGATAAAATGGCAAGATGTTGCTCTGATTGAGAACTAAGGTGAGGTTCTCAACCTTCTAGTGATACTGTATCAAACACCGTAGCCATAACCACAACTAATTAGCTTAATGAAAAATATATTATAGACAGCAGACCACAGACACAGGAGGAAGACAGTCATCTGTAAGCCAAAGAAGAGGCTTCAGAGAAAACCAATCCTGCCAAGACCTTTACCTCAGACATCTAGCCTCCAGAATTGTGAGAAAATAAATTTCTGTTGTTGCCTATAATCCCAGCACTTTGAGAGGCTGAGGTGGTAGGATCACTTGTGTCCAGGAGTTTGAGAGCTGCCTGGGCAACATAGTGAGACCCTGTCTCTACAAAGAAATAAAAAATTAGGTTGGGCACAGTGGCTTACGCCTGTAATCCCAGCACTTTGGGAGGCTGAGGAGGGCGGATCACTCGAGGTCAGAGTTTGAGATCAGCCTGGCCAACATGGTGAAACCCCTCTCTACTAAAAATACAAAAATTAGCCAGGTGTGGTGGTGGGCACCTGTAATCTCAGCTACTCGGGAGACTGAGGCAGGAGACTGAGGTGGATCACCCATGGTCAGGGGTTTGAGACCAGCCTGGCCAACATGGCGAAACCCCATTTCTACTAAAAATACAAAAAATAGCCGGGTGTGGTAGCATGTGCCTATAATCCCAGCTACTCAGGAGACTGAGGCAGGAGAATCACTTAAATCACTTAAACCTGGGAGGCGGAGGTTGCAGTGAACCAAGATCCCATTACTGCACTCCAGCCTGGGTGACACAGTGAGACTCTGTCTCAAAAAAAAAAAAAAAAAAATTAGCTGGGCATGGTGGTACACGCCTGCAGTCCCAACTACTTAGGAGGCTGAGGCTGCAGAATTGCTTAAGCCTGGGAAGTTAAGGCTGCAGTGAGCCATGCTTATGCCACTGCAGGTAGCCTGGGTGACACAGTGAGTTTTTTTGTTTTTTTTTTTTAGATGGAGTCTCGTTCTGTAGCCCAGGTTGGAGTGCAATGGTGCAATCTCAGTTCACTGCGACCTCCGCCTCCCGGTTCAAGTGATTCTCCTGCCTCAGCCTCTCCAGTAGCTGGGATTACAGGCGTGCGCCACGATACCCAACTAATTTTTGTATTTTTAGTGGAGACGGGGTTTCACCATGTTGGCCAGGCTTGTCTTGAACTCCTGACCTCGTGATCCGCCCACCTCAGCCTCCCAAAGTGCTAGGATTATAGGCATGAGCCACCACACCCGGCAACAGAGTGAGATTCTTGTCTCAAAAAACACACACAAAAATTTGTTGTTTAAGCTACTCTCTCAAGAAAAAAAGACAGAAAGAAAAGAAAGAGAAAAACAGACGGGCACGGTGGCTCACGCCTGTAATCCCAGCACTTTGGGAGGCCGAGACGGGCGGATCACGAGGTCAGGAGATCGAGACCATCCTGGCTAACACTGTGAAACTCCGTCTCTACTAAAAATACAAAAAAAATTAGCTGGGTGTGGTGGCGGACGCCTGTAGTCCCAGCTACTCAGGAGGCTGGGGAGGCTGAGGCAGGAGAATGGCGTGAACCTGGGAGGCGGAGCTTGCAGCGAGGCGAGATCGCGCCACCGCACTCCAGCCTGGGCGACTGAGCAAGACTCCGTCTCAAAAAAAAAGAAAAAAAAAAAAAGAAAGAGAAAAACATAGTGATGTTCAAAAACAGGAAGAGACGATTTCCTTGATCTTAGTGAAAAGCTACTTGTTACAAAGCTCAATGCCATTTTACCAGCTTCTCCAGGATCATCCTCACGTAACATAACAGCACTGATAGTTACATCTTCTGTTACACTGTGAGGCTCTGTGTTTGTGAAGAGTCCGGAACGCTGTGATGAAAATGCAGCTGCCCAGTTACTGTCATCCAGATTGGTAACCTTAAAAAAAAAACAAAAAAGTAAAAATAGAGAAAAGTGATGGAGTTATTGTCACTGAGTGGATACTTTAAAAGCAAGTAAGATTTCTAAAAATTATATGTATGTATGTGGGTTTTTTTTCCTTGAGATAAGGTCTGGATCTGTTGCCCAGGCTGGAGTGCAGTGGCACGATCACAGCTCAATGCAACCTTTGCCTCTCAGGCTCAAGCCATCCTCCCACTTCAGCCTCCCAAGTAGCTGGGACTACAGGCACGTGCTACCATGCCTGGCTAATTTTTGTATTTTTAGTAGGGACAGGGTTTCACCATGCTGGCCAGGCTGGTCTCAAACTCCCAGCCTCATGTGATCCATCTGCCTCAGCCTCCCAAAATGCTGGGATTACAGATGTGAGCCACCATGCCTGGCTGCTATAGTGTATTTATTTATTTATTTATTTTTTGAGACAGAGTCTTGCTCTGTCTATCGCCCAGGCTTGAGTGCAGTGGTGCGATCTCCGCTCACTGCAAGCTCCGCCGCCTCCTGGGTTCACTCCATTCTCCTGCCTCAGACTCCCGAGAAGCTGGGACTACAGGCGCCCACCACCACGCCCGGCTAATTTTTTTGTATTTTTAGTAGAGACGGGGTTTCACTGTGTTCGCCAGGATGGTCTGGATCTCCTGACCTCGTGATCCACCCGCCTTGGCCTCCCAAAGTGCTGGGATTACAGGCATGAGCCACCACGCCCAGCCTATAGTGTATTTTTAATACTTAGGTGAAGTCATTCTGCATCACAGCTTACATAACATTTATTTTGCTATTTTCAATACTGTTCCATAGTGATTCCTAAAGAGTATCTCATCTACCTTTTCCAATTTTCTCTTGTATCCTCTTTAATACATTTTATCTCTTCCTTATGATACTCTGCATCTATTACCCTCTGATTCCTACTCTTGTATGCTTCAAAACAGGGATCAGATTTTATAGCCATCAGCAACCAACCACAGCATGTATTTCTTCTGGTCAGCAAACTGACAGATTAAAACATCTTATTTGCATTTAAAGGTTGCTGGTGTCACAGTTTCCATCTGTGATATCAGATGCATAAGGTTTTCAGTTTTTTTAATGTCTAATTAATTATTTCAATCCATATAATCTAAAGTTACTTTTGTGATGATTCTGACTCAATATTCATTAAAAGGCTTTTACATCAAATGTTATACTTTTATAAAAAGGGAGAAGTTCTTTTCTCTCTCTTTTTTTTTTTAATTTTGCAATCACAGGTCACTGCAACCTCTGCCTCCTGGATTCAAGCAATTCTCACACCTCAGCCTCCCGAGTAGCTGGGATTACAGGCGTAAGCCACCACTCCCAGCTAATTTTTTTATTTTTAGTAGAGACAGGGTTTCATCATGCTAGCCAGGCTGGTCTCAAACTCCTGACCTCTGGGAAGCCAAGGCGGGAGAATCACTTGAGGTCAGGAGTTCAGGGGGTGCTGAGATTACAGGTATGAGCCACCACACTCGACCCAAAAGTTCTTAGTCCTATTTTTCTACATACCATGGAGAGATTTCCGAAGAACCCTGAAGACTGTGTAAGTCGGGGCGACCTCCCTCCTGTTCCAAGAATGCAGGAAATATCTGGCTGCCTTAGTAAGCTTCGGCTTGTTGGGGTAACTATAAACAAAAGGTTGGTAGAAAGAACCTAAAGTGCGTGAGCATTCATTATCAAAACAAAGCAAACAAACAATGAAGAATAAATTTTTACTGTACTCTAACCAAATAAATACTTTAAATGCTAACATTTCCATGATACAAGGATTTAAATTATTTTTCTAAATTTAAGCTGTAAGTACTACTGAGCCGAACAGGAAAAATTTTACTGCAATTGCAGATGCTTTCATTATAGCCTAACTGAGCAGTTAAAGCCACTAATCAGTCAATGGATTCTTCATATTTTAATTTTATAAGGCATACCAAGGCAGTGTAGTACAGTGGGCATAAACTTTGGAGTAAACAGATCATTGTTTGAATCCCAGTTCCACTATTTACATACTAGTCTTGTTCTGTCGCCCCAGCTGGAGTACAGTGGCACAATCTCAGCTCACTGCAACCTCTGCCTCCTGGGTTCAAGCAATTCTCCTGCCTCAGCCTCCTGAGTAGCTAGGATTATGGGCATGCGCCACCACGCCAGCTAATTTTTGTATTTTTAGTAGAGACAGGGTTTCACATGTTGGCCAAGCTAGTCTTGAACTCCTGGCCTTAAGTGATCCGCCCACCTTGGCCTCCCAAAGTGTTGAGATTATAGGCATGGGCCACTGCATCCAGCCTATTTACATACTTACTGCCTATATTAGTTAACTTCTCTAAGTCTCGCGTTCAGTTTCGGTAAAATAGAGCTAACGATACCTATGTCATAGTTACTGTGTGTTTATGGAAAGTACAGTACCTTGTACATGGCAAGAGTTCAAACAAATAATAACTGCAATCATTATTATTAGTGTTTATTGATATTGTAACCAAATACTATACTTATCATGTTACAATAAATGTTAGTTGCTATTATAATTATCATTATTATTAAATGCTTTAAAAGCAAAAAAGTCTTACAAGGCTGTCGAAATGAGCTAGGAGTTCGAGGGATAACCTGGTTTCTTGGTGTAGTATTACCAAAACTTTCATCTTGAGATGCCTGAACTGTACAATGAGTTAAGAAAAGTTTTCCATGTAGAAAAGATTAAAATGAGAATTAACCATCTTTTTACTATACAAATTATGTGAATACATTTTTCAAGAACAAGGTATTTTACGGCTACCATTTTTCAATGCAAAGGGTAAATAACCCATTCCTTCTGCCATTTAAATTCTCAGACGTCAGTCTTAGATAACTACACACTGAACTAAATGTTTTTAGTCAGTTTTCAAATAATAAAAATCTCAGCAGAAGCTAACCACAATATGATAGTCAGCAGTAAGAAATATCTTTATTTTTAAGGAAATATAATCTTATTACATTTTTGCATTATATTTACCTAATGACAGCTCTGGGGAGTGAAAAAAATTTCTACAGGATTTTATTATAGCTAACATTTAATACTCTTATAAAAAGAAAATTCTATAACACTGATTCCAAACATGTTACAATTTTTATAATGATGCTTAAATCGCAAAGGATACTTAAAACTCTTTTTTGAGCACTCTGTTTCCGTGCAGTCCGTGTCACCTCTGCCTCCCGGATTACAGGGGATGATATATCTCCAAAGCCACTCCTAAAGTAGTATAATCAAGCTTATATAAGTGAAACGAGAATATAGCATTTGTAAAGAATTTTATCATCACAGCTGGAGTAAAGGACCCTGAGTAAGTTAAGATATAGGTCATTCCAGTAGCCAAGTCTTGGATCTTTTGCTGAGAATGCACTCGTGGCTCCAAATCCTGCTTATTCTTCAAAGTCTTACTCAAATGTTACCTGCAAAGACTTCTCTGACTTTCTAGTACTCACTATGTTATTTTCTCCTAAAGAATTATTTCAACACTTGGAATCTATATTATAACACTGTTTTAGGTAATTGCTTCATAAAAGTGAATCTTATTTCCCTGGTTGGATTGAGAAGTTACCTAATTGCAGGAATTCTCTCTTAAAAGATTTTCTGCAGAATCCAAAATGCTTTAAACCATGGGTACTATTAAAAAACAAACAACAACAACCAGACAACAACCACCACCAGACAACAACAACCAGAGCTTGTGAGATACAACCACAACAACAAACAGAGCTTGTGAGATAGAAGAGTAAGTAAAAAAATTCTGGTAAATTGTAGCAAAATGACCCTTCAAGTTATTTCAACCAAAGAGGTCTCCTGTCCCATCACAACACTCTGTCAGTTTCACTCAAAGGTCTAGAAACTAAATTGTGTGGACTAAAAGGCCTGTGTTTAAGACAAGAATCTAATATGCTTTTCCTCCACTTAAAACCTTCAGATATTCCTTCAGCAGGAAAGTATGGGAAACAACCACATAGAAAAAATTTTAAATGTTTAATAATTAAAATTAAAAAACAAAACAAACAAAAAACCTACAGATAGCTCTCTCTGGTTTATAGAAGTGCAAATTTCCTAAAATGATATTTACAATGTGACCCCAGTTTAGGCGTTCAGTCTTCTATTCAGCCACAAACATCACTCTAAACATATACTGCATGTGACCAATGAGCTACAGGTACTTTTGTTTTTCATATACTAGCACCTTTGAATATGTTTCTTTTACAAAGACCTACATTTGCCCCCTTGGGCACCTGGTCAACAACTAATTACTCCTCAAAGAGCCTCAGGTAGGCTGGAGACACAGAGGCAGGTTGGCAATTTGGTTCTTGTATTTATTAGCTTCCTAACTTTCAGCAAGTTCCTTAACCTCTTTTAGTCTCAGTATTATATATGAAAAAGGGATAACAGTACCTATCCTCATAGGATTGTTCTTGTTCTGAAGATTAAATAAACTGATAATATATATTCAAAGCCAACAATGGCAGTCATATAGTAGGTACTCAATGTTTGGAGTACGAATAATGTACTATTATTATGCAAAGACCAGCTAGAAAGTTACCTTCTTTGAGAGGTCTTTCTGATAGAGTGACAGGGAGACTTAATCGCCCCCAAACACTTACCACTTTATACCGCTTGGTTGTCTCCACTACACAACTAATTCCCTGAGGTGAAGGATCTTGAATAACTGATCTTTGTTGCAGGCGGCTAGCACAGTACCCAGATCACAGAGGGAACTCAGTATCTGATGCTGGCACTTGTAATCAGAAAGTCTGAGCTGAGATCCCAGTATCTTCACTGACTGGCTTTGTGATCACAGGCTGGTCACTTAGCATTTCGAACGCCGGGCTACCTACCCCGCCCACCCCAGGAGCGATCAGTGTTGCTGCCCCAAAGCGCCGAATAGATCGCAGAACGTGGTGGGAATGTAGGGGACCATTATGATCCGTACCCCACCCGACGCAGGCCAAGCGGCCTTTCCCCATTTGTAGCCAAATTTCCCGGCATGGGGAAGGAGTCTTAGGGGAAGCACCCGGGACCTCCTTGGCTTCTTCTGGGAGTCTAGTTTCACCTATTTCGTTTCGCCAACAGGCGAGAGGGGCAAGGCTTTGGGTTCAGCTGCCATCATCAGAACTGACCTGTCCATGGCTAAAGCCTTTTCCACACAGAATAAATGTCGGCTCCAATTTAGCTACCGCGTTTTAGCCTTCCCGCTCTCCGGAAGCAAGCCCTTCGACCCGGAAGCAGTCTCTCCCTAAAACAGCCCCACAGAAAAGGGGTAGGGGAGAAGAAACGACGTTCCCATCTAGCGCATGGGCGACTTCAGCCTACAGGTGCAGGCCCGGTGGGCGCAGGCGCAAAAGCTTGCCAATGTGTGCCTGGCTGGACCAGACAGGACCGGGGGCGGGACCTGGTTGCGTTTAGCCCAGACGCCTTGCGGCCGCTTTGCCTGACCAACGTCTGTGGGCGTGGAACAGGCCCTGGGTTCTCCTACTGGGAAAAATGAAGCATGTTGATAGTCTGGAAAGACGTGAAGTCATTTCCTGGTATTCTCTGTCAGAAAGCGCCTGTTCTTGGAATTCAGATGCATGGGCTCTGCCCCACACCTCGGGAATCTCTTATCTCTCTCCCTACACTCAGTCCTTTGTTCTCTAGCCCCCTGCAGTTTTTGAAACTATTTTCCATAACTGCTATTTGTTCTTTACTTGGTATTCTTTTCTATTAAGGAGAAACAGTTCACCTGTATTAAAAAGTAGAAAGGCAAGCGTAAAACATGATGGTATTGCCCTCTATTTCAAAGTGCCGTCTAGGCAAAAAGTGGTATATTTTGGTCTTGAAGAAGTCAGTCACATTTCTGTTTCGGTTTTTGTTTTTTCCAGTTTGAAAGTAGTGACTGGCTATTAACTGACCAGATTACAAAAATAACGTTAGATGCTTCAGTTTATCCGTTTAATAAGCCTGTTGATATGGTCTTTTCTGTTGCTGGCATTTGTACCTTTTAGTAATACAGAATAGGTAGTCATTATCCCTCGTGGAGAAGATAATTTGAAGGATCACAGGAACTTGAAGAGTTTTTCAACAGCATAGATCTCATGAATCAGATTCTCCAGTCAGATGATGCCATATTTATCAAGAAATCTATCAATCAAAGAGTTATCTGTTAAGGTAATTTGTTTATTGGTTTTGCCATAACCAATTTGTAGATCAGTTCATTTATTGATTTCAGGTTCAGGTACTCTATGCGATGTATGGTTCCACAATAGTCAGCATGTTAACTGAAGCCTTGTTGAGTTTAGCAGAGGTGCCATGGAAGATCTGGGGAAAGTGAAGAGGTTTTGACAGACTTTTGGGCTCACACCATTGATACCTTAAGGCAAGTGACAATTTGGATTTCACAGGTATATAGAAATTGCCAGCTTTACTTGTCATATATTCCTTGTGACAGTGCTGAGCTTTTTTTTTTCTTCTTCTTCTTGCTTGCTTTTTTTTGGACTTGATTTTTTAAATTATGTTTCCTTCTTTCTTTCCTTCTTTTTTTTTTTTTTTTTTGAGACAGGGTCTTGCTCTATTGTCCCGGCTCAAGTGCAGTGGCACAGTCATGGCTCACTGCAGCCTTGACCTCCTGGGCTCTAGCAATCCTTCTACCTCAGCCTCCCTAGTACCTGAGGTTGCTGGGACCACAGGCACGCACCACCATGCCTGCCCCCCAACCCCGTTTTTTAAAAATATTTTGGAGAAACGAGGTCTTATGTTGTTGCCCAGGCTGGTCTCAAACTCTTAGGCTCAAGCCATCCTCTTGCCTGGGCCTCCCAAAGTGCTGGGATTACAAGGGTTAGCCACCACATCCAACAGTGCTTAGCTTTTTCATAGATGTAGCTTTCTCCTTGCTTTTCTTTTTTCTTTTTCTTTTTTGAAATGGAGTCTCATTCCATTGCTCAGGCTGGAGTGTAGTGGTGCCATCTCGGCTTACTGCAACCTCTGTCTCCTTGGTTCAAGCGATTCTCCCGCCTCAGCCTCCTGAGTAGCTGGGATTACAGGTGCCTGCCACCACGCCCGGCTAATTTTCGTATTTTTAGTAGAGATGGGGTTTCACCATGTTGTCCAGGCTGGTCTCAAACTCCTGACCTCAGGTGATTCACCTGCCTCAGCCTCCCAAAGTGCTGGGATTACAGGTGTGAGCCACTGCGCCTGGCCTTCTCCTTTCTTTTCCAAGCATTTTGTGGGCAAACGTCTTTCTCAGGCACTTGACCTTCAGCTCTGTGAAATTCCTTCACGTGTTTTATTTATTTGTTTTTATTTTTTTGAGACAGAGTCTTGCCCTGTCACCCAGGCTGGAGTGCAGTGGTGCAGTCTTGGCTCACTGCAACCTCTGCCTCCCCGGTTCAAGCGATTCTCCTACATCAGCCTCCCAAGTAGGTGGGATGACAGGCACGCACCACCATGCCCAGCTAATGTTTGTATTTTTGGTAGAGACGGGGTTTCGCCATGCTGGCCAGGCTGGTCTCAAACTCCTGACCTTGCGATCTGCCCTCTTCGGCCTCCCAAAGTGCTGGGATTACAGGCGTGAACCACTGCGCCCAGCCTTCCCTCACATTTTTAAAGGGTTTCTGGCACAGCAGGAATCTCTTTTTCTTGTCTTCAATACCCTCTATGGTTTCAGCTGGGAAAGAGGAAATCAGTGGAAGTTTTGCCTTAGCCATTTATGTTCTGCTATAATTCTGAGAAGCCTAGTTCTCTGGAAGGCCTCTTCATACCTTATTATCCCCTCTCAGACAACATGGCATTTTGATAAAAACATTGCTTTGGGCTCCATCTAGGCTCAAGCCCCCTGCACCTGCAGTTTCGTCATCTGTAGAATGGAGAAAACAATACCTTTGTCACGGGGGTGTCGTAAGGATTAAACAAGATGTCATAGGGAGTCCCTGTCTCTAAAATAAGTTTTAAAAATTAGCCAGGGGTGGTCACGTGCCTGTGCTCCCAGCTACTTGGGAGGCTGAGGCAGGAGGATCACTTGATCCTGGCAGGCCGAGACTCCAGTGAGCTACGATCATGCCACTGCACTCCAGCCTGGGTGACAAAGTGAGACCCTGTCTCAAAAAAAAGAAAAAAAAACCAAAGAGAGAGACATCAAATGTATACTGTACATAGCAGGTCATTGAAATGTTACTTTTCTCCTTTAATAACCTTTCTGAAGAATTATGCCCTGGCATGGTCTCATTCTCCCAACCTCCTAATTTTCCTGTAGAAAAGTTCACTTTTTCTTATGGAAAGTGAAATGTAGTCCTAATGATTTTTGTCAGTGCTGGGGCAAGTTTATTCAAAGTGCGATCTGTGGTTCATGTTCTTGCTCTGTGTCCCTCAGCAATTGAATTCCAATGAGTTTTAGTCATGTAATATACTTGAAGAGTACTTGAGCTGATTGGCCCTGAAGCACACAATAAAAAAGAAGAGCAATTTGGGGCCAAAAATCCCTGTGTTCAGTTCATATGTAAAGAAAGTGCACTGGGTTTCACTTTTAACACATTTAGTTAGTAGACATAAACACCATACCACCCCCGCCAAAATTTCAAAACATAATTCATTTCATTACCTTAAAAGGACGTGAAATAAATTTCTTCTGTGGTATATATTGTATACATGGTAGCTTTATGTTTAGTTTTCTTGGTTGCAATGACAGAAATTGACTATGGTTAACTTAAAAGGGAATTTACTGGAAACACATCAGGAGCTCTTGAAATTGTTAAGAAACTGGAGAAAAGGTCTGGGAAAGCACAGCTCCTCAGGAGCTGAAGGCCAGGAAGTGTCTTTCCCGGAGGCACTCAAACTCCAACTGTTCACTCCGGAGCATCCTTCACCTTCCTTATCCCCAACAGCTGAGGCATCAAATATCATTATTTGCACCCCCACTGCCCCACCCCAATTTTTTTTTTTTTTTTAAACAGCTCTTTGAGCTGGGTGCAGTGGATCATGCCTGTAATCCCAGCACTTTGGGAGGCCAAGGCAGGCAGATCATGAGGTCAGCAGTTCGAGATCATCCTGGCCAACATGGTGAAACCCTGTCTCTACTAAAAATACAAACATTAGCCAGGCATGGTGACGGACCCCTGTAATCCCAGCTACTCCGGAGGCTGAGGCAGGAGAATCACTTGAACCCGGGAGGTGGAGGTTGCAGTGAGCCAAGACCTCGCCATTGCACTCTAGCCTGGGCGAGAGAGCGACACTCCATCTCAAAAAAAAAAAAAAAAAAAAAAAAAGAGAAAGAAAGAAACAGGCTCTTTGGATCACTCAGACTGGAGTTCAGTGGCGCTATCTTGGGTCACTATAGCCTCAATCTTCTGGGCTCAAGCAATCGTCCCACCTCAGCCTCCTGAGTACTTGGGACTACAGACACGCACTACCACCTCTAGCTAATTGCTAATTTTTTAAATTTATGATTTTGTAGAAATGAAGTCTCACTGTGTTGTTCAGGCTTATCTGGGACTTCTGGGCTCAAGTGATCCTCCTGCCTCAACCTCCCAAAGTCCGAGGATTATAAGCCACCTTGCTCAGTCCCTCCCTACTTTTTATTTTGAAAATGTTCAAACCTACAGAAAAGCTTATATAAAAATAGTACAGTAAGGCCAGTCGCAGTGGCTCACACCTGTAATCCCAGCACTTTGGGAGGCCAAGGTGGGCGGATCACCTGAGGTCAGGAGTTTGAGACCAGCCTGGTCAACATGGTGAAAACCCACCTCTACTAAAAATACAAAAGAAAGTTAGCTAGGCATGGTGGCGAGTGCCTGTAATCCCAGCTACTCGGGAGGCTGAAGCAGGAGAATCACTTGAACCTGGGAGGCAGAGGTTGCAGCAAGCCAAGATCATGCCACTGCACTCCAGCCTGGGCAACAGAGCGAGACTTGGGTTTTTAAAAAAAAAAATAGGCCGGGCGCAGTGGCACACGCCTGTAATCTCAGCACTTTGGGAGGCCAAGGCGAGTGGATCACAAGATCAGGAGATCGAGACCATCGTGGCTAACACAGTGAAACCCCATCTCTACTAAAAATACAAAAATTAGCCACATATGGCGGCATGTGCCTGTAGTCCTAGCTGCTGGGGAGGCTGAGACAGGAGAATGGCGTGAACTCGGGAGGCAGAGCTTGCGGTGAGCCGAGATCACGCCACTGCACTCCAGCCTGGGCAACAGAGCAAGACTCCGTCTCAAAAAAAATAAAATAAAATAGTACAGTAGACATCAACATACAATATTTCACCACAATTGCTGTCTTTTTTTTTTTGTTTTTGGCTGAAGCATATGAAAGTTAGCTGTGGTTATGATACTTCACCCCTAAATTCTTCAGCATGTATCTTCTGTTAAATAAAATTGATGTGGGGAGCATTGCTTTGGACTGAGCTCATGCCAAATCCATGTAATCAAACTGAACTTTAAAACAGTGCCTGTAGTCTCAGTTACTCGGAAGGTTGAGACAGGAGGATTGCTTGAGCCCGTCCAGCCTGGGCAACACAGTTAAGACGCCATCAGAGGTTGGGCGCAGTGGCTCACACCTGTAATCCCAGCACTTTGGGAGGCCGAGGTGGGCAAATCACAAGGTCAGGAGTTCAAGACCAGCCTGGCCAACATGGTGAAACCCCATCTCTACTAAAGATGCAAAAAATTAGCCACGCGTGGTGGCATGCGCCTGTAATTCCAGCTACTCGGGAGGCTGAGGCAGGAGAATTGTTTGAACCCAGGAGGCGGAGGTTACAGTAGGCTGAGATGGCACCATTGTACTGCAGCCTGGGTGACAGGGCAAGACTCCATCTCAAAAACAAAACCAAAAAGCACATATAAAAATGGGTCAGTTTTCCAAAAACAGGAGATTCACAGCAACTAATCAGAAGAGGCTCAGTCTACCTGAGCCAGTGCAATAAGGTCTGTTTTGACTTCATATGTGAAAGTAACTTTGAAATCATCAACCTGTTTTTTCTTCCTTATTTCAGCTTTTTTCGGCCCATTTGTTTTCTTTTCTTTTTTTTTTTTTTTGAGACGGTCTTGCTCTGTTACCCAGGCTGGAGTGCAGTGGTGTGATCTCGGCTCACTACAACCTCTGCCTCCTGGGTTCAAGCTATTCTCCTGCCTCAGCCTCCCGAGTAGCTGGGCTACAGGCGCGTGCCACCACACTCAGTTAATTTTTTATTTTTAGCAGAGACAGGGTTTTGCCACGTTGACCAGGCTGGTCTCGGACTCCTGACCTCATGATCCGCCCATATTGGCCTCCCAAAGTGCTGGGATTACAGGCATGAGCCACCACGCCTTGCTTTTCAGCCCTTTTATGTCTATAAAGCCCACCTCCTCTGCCCAACTCTGTCTATTTTGTAGATAGGATGCTGCCTGATTCATGAATCAAATTTAAAATTTTATTTGACACTCCTAAAACAAGGACAAGACATTCTCCTACCTAGTCACAGCAAAAGAAACACTCAAAACAATTAATAGTAACAGAATGCCACAACTAATGTATGTAAATCTCCCCCATTGTCCCAATAATGTCCTTTATAACTGCCCCTCTCCAATATAGAATCTAATACTGGATTATGCATTTGTCATGTCTTTTTATTCTGCTTTAACTTAGAATAGTACCCCAGACTTTTTGTTTTCTTTTAGTCATTTGGATTTCTGATTGTTTCTTCATTATTACTATTTTTTTTTTTTTTTTTTTTTTGAGACAATGTCTTGCTTTGTCACCCAGGCTGAAGTGCAGTGGTGATCCTCTTGCTTCAGCCCCTGAAGTAACTGGGACTACAGGTGTGCACCACCATGTCTGACTAATTTTTCTGTTTGTTTTTAAGTTAGGGCTTTGCCATGTCACCCAGGCAGTTCTGGAACTCTTGAGCTCAAGTGATCCACCTGTCTGCCTTGGCCTCCCAAAGTGCTGAAATTACAGGCGTGAGCCACTGCGCCCAGCTGATAAACACTTTAAAATAAATTGAGGGGAAGGCAGAGTGCAGGAATACTACATAGATGTGTAAGAAATACTGAGTATTTCTTAATCACATTGGATGGTATATGAGGTCTCTTTGTCTCAGTTTCAAAATCTGCTGAACTATCCTTTCCCCAGACCCCCTCCAAAAGAAAGCATCCTTTCACCTGTTGCCCCTTTCTAGCTGCTGTTTTTTCTCTCATTCCCTTCTCAACCAAACATCTGTTTTGCTAAATTGTAAATAGCCAATCGTGGTTTTCTTACTATAAATCCAGTATAAGTATCTTTTACAAAAAGAGAAAAGACTTAACAAAAAGAAAAAATTAAAGAATCCTATGATTCCATTAACTATAGCTGACTACAATTCCATGAAATACCCTCATCAAGAATTACCCAACTAAGTCCAGTTAACGCACAGAACCAAGAGAGTTAATAATATATTGATGTATGCCACTACATTTTGTGGTAGCTTTTTATGTAGCAACAGAAAACTGTAACAAATGGAATTATATTGTAAAACTGTTCTTCAACCTGCTTATTCACTTAACATGAACATCTTTTCATTTCAAAATTATTTGTCTACATCATTCATAATTTACCAAAACAACTTGAAAGAGTCACATTTCCTTTTTGTCTCCACTTAGGTTTACAAGGTGACCTAATGCTGTCTGACTTCAGCCTTCACTGGTAAATGAAAACTAAATAAGGTGAGCAATGATCTCTGCCAGAAAAAGTTTATTTTTCATTTCTCAGCATCTCTGGAGTATTTGACACCATTCACCACTCTCTTCCTTGGTACCCCCGTGCCATTTGTTGTCATCATTTTGTTAGTGGGCTTCTCCTAGTCCACTCCACCTTCTCTTGGCTAGTCTTCTCTATGAGTTCTATAAATCTGCCCTTACCTTAAACATTAATTAATCTTTTCCAGAGTTCTGACCCAAGCCCTCTCTTCTTCAGTTCTGCATTATTTTCAGGCTTCAAACTACTGACATTTTCCTAATAGACATCTAATCTATATTCTAGCCCATATCTCAATTTTATATTCCAGACTCACACATCTGGTGGCTTTCTAGACACATTCACTTTGAAGGTATAAGGTACCTGAAACTTAACATGTTCTAACTCTAAACATGAACTCAATAGACCTGCCCCTCCCTCACTCCTCACCAAAACAACAACAATAACCCTACTTCTCTTCCTGTATTTTTTTTTTTAGTCTTGTCAAGTGGCCATATCCAGTTTGCCAAAAATTTGGAATTTAATCTCAGTAGGACTAAAGTTCCACGAGGGCAGAGATATTTATCTTGATTTGGTGCTGTATCTCTCTGTTTGCCAGTTGAATTATTCTTCTCTCATCCCCTGCATCTACTTTGTCACCAAATCTCAAATATGTCTTCCCATTTCCATCACTACCTTCTTCATTTCCAGTCCCAACTCACCATCTCTTCATGGTTCTAAGGTAGGTCCTCCAACCGAATTCTATTCTTTATACTGCTAAGAGAATGATCTTCTAAATATGCAAATCTGATTGTCACCTTTCAGTTTCTTCCCAATCTCAATTTTAACTTCAAACTACTACACTCAGCCTTCAGGACATGATTTACCTGTCATTATCTCTACCTCCAATTCTATATTCCAGCTATATTCAACTACAGTTCCCCAAACATTCTGCAGCCATTTGGTGTATTTTCTGTGCTCCTACTAAGTAGAAGCAGAAGAAGAATAAACCAAGACCATGTCATAGAGTGCTATGCAGTCATTAAAAGGAAGTTTAGTGGCACAGTCATGACTCATTGCAGCACTGACCTCCTGGGCTCAAGTGATCCTCCCACCTCAGTTCCCCAGATAGCTAGGACTACAGGTGTACACCACAGTGCCTGGCTAATTAAAACAAAAAAAAATTGTGTGTGTGTGTGTAGACAGAGTCTCACTATGTTGCCAAGGCTGGCTGGTCTCCTGGCTCAAGTGATCCTCCTGGCTCAGCCTCCCAAAGTGCTGGGATTGCAGGAGTGAGCCCCTGCACCCGGCCCAGTATGCCTTGCTTTATTTAAAGCAATTTATTTTCATAGCAAGATCCAATTGAAATTCAAATAAATATTTTAATAAGTTCATTAGGAATTCCAGTGAGTCAGACGTGAATCTAGTGATTTAAGTTATAGCAGGTGCTTAAATATTTTTGCCAGTTCAAAATATAGTGGAAAAATCTTGAATACGGTTGTAGGATACACAGAAGCTTATATAAAACAAAATTAAGTATTTAGATTATTAACAGCTTGTTTAGATATAAGATGGTGTGATTTTTTTCTTTTTTTCTTTTTTCTTTTTTTTTTTTTTGACACGGAGTCTCGCTTTGTCGCCCAGGCTGGAGTGCAGTGGCGTCATCTCGGCTTACTGCAAGCTCTGCCTCCTGGGTTCACGCCATTCTCCTGCCTCAGCCTCCCAAGTCACTGGGACTACAGGCACCTGCCACCACACCCGGCTAATTTTTTCATAATTTTAGTAGAGAGGGGGTTTCACTGTGTTAACCAGGATGGTCTCGATCTCCTGACCTTGTGATCCACCCACCTTGGCCTCCCATAGTGCTGGAATTACAGGTGTGAGGCACTGCGCCTGGCCGATTTTTTTCATTTTAATATTTGGGGAATTTTCCTCTTTGAGTACAAAACATTGCAAACATGCTATTATAACTTAGTAATATTCTTTTTCTCTAAAGTAATAGAATTGGCTGGGCCTAGTGGCTCACACCTGTAATCCCAGCACTTTGGGAGGCTGGGGTGGGAAGATCACTTGAGCTCAGAAGTTTGAGACTAGCCTGGCCATCATGGTAATTCCCTGTCTCTAGTAAAAATATAAAAAATTAGGTGGGTGTGGTGGTACATGCCTGTAATCCCAGCTACTTAGGAGACTGAGGCAGGAGAATCGCTTGAACCTTGGAGGCGGAGGTTGCAGTGAACCAAGATCGCGCCACTGCACTCCAGCCTCAGGGACAGAGTGAGACCCTGTCTCAAAAACAAACAAACAAAAACAAAACAAACAAGCTATATATATATATACACACACACACACATTCTTACTTAAAATCTATTTTTAGTAAAACTTACATCTTGCAAATTGATATTAGTGCATGGTTGGCAATATTTTAGTCTTTTTTATTTTTCCCGCTCGTGATGTTGACCAGCTCTTTTAATTTACTTTAAAAAAATTGTGGTAGTGTGTACATAAAATTTACCTTTTTAACCATCTTTTAAGTTTGTAGTTCATTGACATTAAATACATTCACATTGTTGTGCAGGGCAATGTTTTATTCTTTAAAAAGAAAAAAAAAACAAACTTGAAGGCCTAGGGCCTGAACAATCCCCTCCCCTCCCCCGCCCGCCCCTTCCCCTGTTCTTTTTTTGAGACGGAGTTTTGCTCTTGTTGCCCAGGCTGGAGTGCAATGGTGCAATCTTAGCTCACTGCAACCTCCACCTCCCAGGTTCAAGCAATTCTCCTACCTCAGCCTCCCAAGTAGCTGGGATTACAGGCATGTGCCACCACACCTGGATGATTTTGTATTTTTAGTAGAGACGGGGTTTCTCCATGTTGGTCAAACTGGTCTTGAACTCCCGACCACAGGTGATCCACCCACCTCAGCCTCCCAAAGTGCTGGGAATATGGGCATAAGCCACCATGACTGGCTGGGTTTCTTCCTTTTCTTTTCTTTTCTTTTTTCTTTCTTCAATGTTTTATTCTTTTAAACAAACAAACAAACTTGAGGGCCTTGCGCCTGAACAATGCCCCTTCCCTTCCCTTCCCTTCCCTTGGCTTCCCTTCCCTTCCCTTCCCTTTTGTTCCCTCCCTTCCCCTCCTCTCTCCTCCCCTCCCCTCCCCTCCCTTCCCCTTCCATCTTCCTTTCTCTCCCTCCCTCCCTCCCTCCCTTCTCTCCTTCCTTCCTTCCTTCCTTCCTTCCTTCCTTCCTTCCTTCCTTCCTTCCTTCCTTCCTTCCTTCCTTCTCCACTCCACTCCACTCCACTCCCCTTCCTCAGGATCTCGCTGTGTCACTCAGGCTGGAGTGTAGTGTCACAAACATGGCTCACTGCAGCCTCGACTCCTCCTAGGCTCAAGTGATCCTCCCACCTCAACCTCCCAAGTAGCTGGGACTACAGGCCCACACTACTATGCCCAGCTCATTTTTGTATTTTTTTTGTAGATATTGGGTTTCGCTATGTTGCCCAGGCTGGTCTTGAAATCCTGAGCTCGTCTCAAATTCCTGAGCTCAAGCAAGCTGCCTGCCTTAGCCTCCCAAAGTGCTGGGATTACAGGCATGAATGAGCCACCATGCCCCGCCCAATGTTTTATTCTTTTTTTTTTTTTTTTTTTTTTTAGATAGAGTTTTGCTCTTGTTGCTCAGGCTGGAGTGCAATGGTGTGATCGGCTCTTTGCAACCTCTGCCTCTCAGGTTCAAGCAGTTCTCCTGCCTCAGCCTCCTAAGTACCCAGGATTACAGGCATGTGCCACCACACCCGGCTAATTTTGGTTTTTGTTTTTTTGTTTGTTTGGTTTTAGTGGAGATGGGGTTTCACCATGTTTGCCAGGCTGGTCTCGAACTCCTGACCTCATGATCCACCCATCTCAGTCTCCCAAAATGCTGGGATTACAGGTGTGAGCCACCGTGCTCAACCTATATATATATTTTTTGAGATGGAGTTTCACTCTCGTTGCCCAGGCTGGAGTGCAATGGTGCAATCTTGGCTCACTGCAACCTCCACCTCCTGGGTTCAAGTGATTTTCCTGCCTCAGTCTCCCGAGTAGCTGGGATTACAGGCACACGCCACCATGCCCGGCTAATTTTTGTATTTTTAGTAGAGACGGGGTTTCACTGTGATGGCCAGGTTTGTCTCGAACTCCTGACCTCCCAAAGTGATCCACCCGTCTGTGCCTCCCAAAGTGCTGGGATTACAGGCATAAGCCACTGCGCCCAACCATATATATATAGATCTTTAAAATGATTTATTTAGTTTGGCTTCCTCTTAAAAACACAGCAGATTTTTGTTTGAATATAAGTAGCAGTGATATTGCAAAGCAGTTAAATATCAGCGATGTGAAACAAAACAGTGCTTTGAATGTATTTTAGGAGGAAACTGCAAAATACATACATTTGGTTCAGATAGACCAGGTAGCACAAAAGATAGGAAAAAACTGTTAAATTTCAAAAAGTTCATGAGTCAGGGGAGAAAAAAAGTATTTGAGCCTGGAATGTGTAAGTTGTGTATACCCTCAAAAACTCAGGTTTGCTATTTGAACTTCATGTATAGGAGAAAAGCTAATGGAAGTATTCAATGAGACAGATATGATTCTAGGAAAGGATGTGGTTGTGGTGATTATAGCAGGAAGCCATTGATTAAGTACATTATGTCTTTTCAGATATGGCTTTTTTGGGCGTGGAGAAGTGTCCGCTTTGAAGAAAAATGCATTACTTTAAGGTCAAACAGGGTCAGAGTTTAAATGTGGAGCCTGGTCAGCACTTGTTAAATTGAGTGTCTTCCCAGTCAGGCAGTGTAATGTAGTGGGTAGCATCATTGTCAGTTAACTTCTGGTGAGTTATTTCACCTCTTTACACTTCAGTTTTCTCTTCTGTAAAATTGAGAGAATAAGAATATTATCCTGAAACATTTGCCCTGGGAACTAAATAATATTTATATAGCAGTTGAGATGTCATGCAGAACAAAAAAGACTCCTTGAATTGAATTCTGGGTCCCCTACTTATTCTATGGAACTTTGGATAAATTATCTCTCTATGCCTTTGTCATTTTATGACAGAAATAATAGTACCTACCTCATAGATTTATTTTGAGGATTAAATTAGTTAATATACATAAATTGCTTAGGACAGGATTGGCATAGTTGGCATATAATAACAACTCAATAAACATTGGTTAATATTATAATGCACAACTATATAATAAAGATTAAATAAGTGTTTGCTATTTTATTCAACTCCAAGAAGGCAGGGACCATATCTATTTTATTCACATTCACCTGTTGACACTTAGTAAGTGCTCAATAGATTTTTCTTGAATGAGGAGGTCATTTTCAATCAATACACTTGCATACAATTCCTCAAAAACTACTCTAACAAGATTAATTTTAAAAAATAATCAGATTATTTTTCATTTTCATTATATCACATATAGATATTTCACAGTACTCTCTACCACTTCAAATGATGTCTTTATCATCATAATCTTATGGTGTTTAAAAACAGGAAGAATCCTTGAACAGTTTATTTTTTATAGCTTCTTTTCTTAATTTTTTCAAACTGTGTTCAATTTACAGAGGAAAATAGAATAGTGAAGTATAAAACTTTCTAATTTCAAATTACTCATATTACTGAATTGTGATTTAAATGCTGACATCTGGGAGATTTTTAACGTAAAATCACAAATACATTACTGCTTCTTAGAATTCTAATGGTAAGAGTTAGTTTTCATTGTGGCTTATGCTTATACCTTAAGTTAGTTTTCACTGTGGCTTATGTTTCTAATGTCTTAAGCATAGAGTAGCTAGTGAGATTTTTGAGGTACTGGTGAATTTGCTGACAAAATGTTTGCCAGACAAATCAATTGCAATGACTCTTTTTCACAGACATCTCAAGCCTCATCAGTAATGGAAATGATCTTGGGGCAACTGAAAAACTAAAATCATTATCCTCTGTTGATATAGGACATTATTCAGCTAAACCACAAAACTATTATTGCAATTTATGCATTTTGCTTTCCTGTTTTCATGTACTTCTCTGCTTGGCATAGAAATCCTGTAAATCCAACACACATCCACGTTTCTGAAGAGTGATTTATTGGGACCCTTGGGAGAGCATTGTTTTGCTGTTTTCTCTAAATAGAACAATTTATGCTCTGTTTATATTTTATTATGCAAAGAATGTAGCTGGCATGAACCTTAACCCCAAAATTTGAGCAGGCAAGAAAAGTCACATAAAAATGTTTCTCTTTTGTAGTTGTAGTTCTGACTGAGCCCTCATTCTGCCTGATTTGATGGGTTGAGGGCAGGAAATTCAACCTCACACATCACAGGGGCTGTCTCCTCTTCTCTAGGGCTTGCACAAACATTGGGGGGAAGGAGGAGTGGCTTCTGTGCTGCTAAGACACAGGAAAAGGCTTTTAGCTTTCAGTAGGTTCTATCTGCCTAATGCAGATCATCATCCAGGCCTCAGTGTTCGTCTGAAGATGTGCTATTCACATCCTGAATGAAGTGGAAGAGGGTGGGGGTGAGGTGGGGTGGGTCTGAAAATACAAAGAAAGCAAACAGACATCATTATCTGAATAAATAACTTTTTGAAAACAATGTAACAAATAATTAAAAATTTGAACGGATAATCAGTTATATATATATATAGATATAGATATATAATCTTTATATATCTTCTAATTAGAGGATATATCTTCTAATTAGAGGATCTATGATAATGTATCTTTAAGAAGATGCATCATGCATCTATGATCCATGAATCTGCTCTTTAAAAACAACAGAATATTCAAGATGTCTTTAATTTTTTTTTTTTTTTTGAGACAGGGTCTTGCTTTGTTGCCCAGGCTGGAGTACAGTGGCACGATCATGTCTCACTGCAGCTTTGATCTCCTGGGCTCAGCCTCCTGGATGGCTGGAACCACAGGCGTGTGCCCCCATGTCCAGCTAATTTTTAAACTTTTTGTAGAGCTAGAGTCTCCCTATGTTGCCCAGGCTAGTCTTGAATTCCTGGGCTCAAGTGATCCTCTTGCCTCAGCCTCCCAAAGTACTGGGATTATACGCATGAGCCACCACACCTAGCCAAGGTGTTATTTTAATAATGGAAAATGTAGTGTATTTAGTTCATAAATCAAGAGCACAAACTGACTTACAATATTTCAAGTCTATTTTAAGCTACAAACATATTGGCATATAAGAGCAAACTATGCAGCTTTTATAAATGGAAGTGCATTGAAAAGCATAAAATGATGGAATATGTATTGGCAGTGCAATATAATGCTAAGAAAAAGTTGTGTCTGTCATGAACATTGCCCTTTAAACTTGTTTGGAAGCTGGATCTTCTGCAAAAAGGGCATTTGGGAAATCTGTGCTTCAAAATCCATCCTGCCTACCTATTTCCAATTTTAAATGATTGAGTTTAATTTTTAGGAAACCCAACATCCTAGAGAAGTCCTTCTGCTTCTTTGTCCTTCACAAGATCAACTGAAGTTCTCTAGCTGTGTAAAAAGGCTGAATTTCAGGTAATTAAAGTTAAACTTTGGTTTTTTGAATTATTTTCTTGTTTAAATATAAGGTTTAAGTATAATGACAATTATTTTTAAATTTCTAAAATTAATGTTACTCAAAGATAGCATAACAATGTTAAGGAAAAGTCATCCATGATACTGTTGCCAGCACAATAATTTTTATTAATGCATGTTATCCTCCCATGTATTTACATTCATATTTCACATATAATGATGACATTCATATAGCTTTTTTTTTTTATATTCCAGAAAATGTTATTTACTTGTTACTGACAAGTAACTCTTCTGTATCCCTATGTATAGAAAGGGGTATAGAAGAGTCATCCTGTTTTTTCTCCCACTGTTGTACTTTTGCTTTTCTTCTTCCACTTACTTAGATCCTTCACTTCCTTACCCTTACTCCTATATCACCATGTCAGGTAATGCATATTAACAACTTGGTAAATATCCTTCAGTTCCTTTCTTCAGCTCCTTTCCCAGGCACCCAAAGGCATCCCTCACACACATCCTTCTCTGTATTCTGTTTTGTTCACTTTGCATGGGAATCCCTCTAAGTCAACCTTTAGACATCAAACTCATTTTTAAATGAATACATAATGTTCTATATTATGCATGAATCATAATTTATTCAATTATTCTATTGATGGGCATGCACTCTGTTTTTCCTTCTAGAGTATGGCAATAAATAATCTTGTGTATATGTCCTTTCATTTCTTTGGTGTAGATATCAGTAGTAGAATTAAGGTCAAATATGCATATTTAATTTGAATAGATATCAGCTCTACAATGCACATTTCCATCGGCAATAGATGATTCATTTCTTGCCCTTTACCTCTTCTGGGACTGTAGTGTTTGCTGTAGTTTTCGTCCATGTGTTGGGCTTGTTGGTACTTTGATTTGTATTTCTCTGGCTACAGTTAGAGCATCTTTTTATGATGATGGGCCATTTGGATTTGTTCTTATCTGAACTGCCGAGTTATATATCTTTCAACCATTTTTCTTTTGAATAGTTTATCTTTTTGTTTTTTTTTTTTTTTGAGATGGAGTCTCACTCTTGTTGCCCAGGCGGGAGTGCAGTGGCACAATCTTTGCTCACTGTAACTTCCGCCTCCTGGGTTCAAGCAATTCTCCTGCCTCAGCCTCCTGAGTAGCTAGGATTACAGGCATGTGCGACCACACTCAGCTAATTTTGTATTTTTAGTAGAGATGGGGTTTTTCCACGTTGGCCAGGCTGGTCTCAAACTCCTGACCTCAGGTGATCCACCCGCCTCGGCCTCCCAAAGTGTTGGGATTACAGGTGTGAGGCACTGCGCCCGGCTGTGAATAGTTTTTTTAATCTGTGTTATACTTTCCCAAATTTGACTTTGCAATACATTTTGTCAAATTTTAAATTTATATATACAGTCCCTGACTTACAGTTTTACTTATAATTTTTCAGCTTTGTGATGGATTTATCAGGGTATTAAATGCATTTTCGACTTACATTTTTGACTTATGATGGGCTTATTGGGACATAACCCCATTATAAGCTGAGAAGCATCTGTGTGTACACACACACACATACATTTATTATTTACTTGAAATATGTATTTTAAATATAGCGTGAGTTTTAAAAATTGACTAGGAAGGTCTGCCCTATCTCTAGATTTCCAGTCTCTTAGATTTTCTTCTAAGACTTCTATTGTTTTACTTTAAAGCTTGAAAAAATTTCAGTGTATCTGGAAAGTGCTTTTTGCATGATATAGGGGTTGAACTTTTATTGTCTTTAGACGGATAGTTAGTTGTGCTAGCATTTTACTGATATTCTTTTCTATTGAAATATATTTTTGTCAGCCAGGCATGGTGGCTCACACCTGTAATCCCAGTACTTTGGGAGGCTGAAGTGGGCAGATGACCTGAGGTTCTGAGTTCACAACCAGCCTGACCAACATGGAGAAACCCCATCTCTACTAAAAATACAAAATTAGCCCAGGCGTGGTGGCGCATGCCTGTAATCCCAGCTACTCGGGAGGCTGAGGCAGGAGAATCACTTGAACCTGGGAGGCGGAGGTTGTGGTGAGCCAAGATCATGCCATATTACACTCCAGTCTGGGCAACAAGAGTGAAACTCTGTCTCAAAAATAAAGTAAAATAAAATAAAATAAAATAAAATAATATATTTCTGTCATGTATAAACTTGTCATATACTGGAATCTAGTTCTGGACTCAGTTCTACTCTAGGTTAATCATTGTCATTTCTTCTTTCACTTGAAGATCATTTTGCTTAATTTCTTTTGTTTTTGCTTTTTCTTGAGATGGAGATTTGCTCTGTCGCCCAGGCTGGAGTGCAGTGGCACAATCTCAGCTCACTGCACCCTCTGCCTCGTGGGTTCAAGCAATTCTCTTGCCTCAGCCTCCAGAGTAGCTGGGATTACAGGCACCTGCCACCATGCCTGGCTAATTTTTGTATTTTTAGTAGAAACAGTGTTTCACCATGTTGGCCAGGCTGGTCTCAAACTCCTGATCTCAGGTGATCCACTTACCTCAGCCTCCCAAAGTGCTGGGATTACAGGCATGAGCCACCGCGCCCGGCCCATTTTGCTTAATTTCAATTTCAAAACCTCACCCAAGCCTGGCATGGTGGCTCATGCCTATAATCCCAGCACTTTGGGAGGCCAAGGTGGGAGGATTGCTTGAGCCTAGGAGTTCAAGACCAACATCCAGTCTATTAAAAAAAAAAAACAAAAAAAAACCTCACCTAGTTGAAATTTAAATTGTAATCACTATACATTAACATGCTAATTTGGGGGAATTGATATTTTTATGATATTATCTTCCCATTCAATGTATTTGTTCAGATCTTGACTTATGTCCTTCAATAAGATTTTATAATAGTTCTTTCTTAACCTTATACCTTAAGGCATTTAGTTTTTGTCTGTCGTGTTTACTATCATATCAACTTCTCGGTATTTTTTATAAATACAAAGAAACGCTATTGATTTTTGGCATGCTTATCTTATATCCAGCTACTTCCCTAAGCTCCTGAATACTTTTTTTTTTTTTTTTTTTTTTTTGAGACGGAGTCTCGCTCTGTCGCCCAGGCTGGAGTGCAGTGGCGCGATCTCGGCTCACTGCAAGCTCCGCCTCCCGGGTTCACGCCATTCTCCCGCCTCAGCCTCCGAGTAGCTGGGACTACAGGCGCCCGCCACCACGCCCGGCTAGTTTTTTTGTATTTTTAGTAGAGACGGGGTTTCACCGTGTTAGCCAGGGTGGTCTCGATCTCCTGACCTCGTGATCCACCCGCCTCGGCCTCCCAAAGTGCTGGGATTACAGGCTTGAGCCACCGCGCCCGGCCGCTCCTGAATACTTCTAATAGATTTTTTTTGAGCTTTCAAGGTATTCATTTATAATACATCAAAAATAATTTTATTTTCCAGTATCTGTATTTAAAATTTCATTCTTTTGATATAATGCATTCATTAACTTTATTAGGAGACTCAGCCCCTATTTCATAGCATTGTTGTGAGGGTTAAGCAACACATGTAACGTGCTTAGAGCAATGGTGGCACATCTTAGGGTGTCCAAGACATAACTAGTATTATTATTTCTCAACTCTCAGAGCTTATCAGTTCTTTAATCTAGAAATGTCACTTTCAAGCTGTATCAGGCCAAATAACTGAATAAGTAAGCTATCATTTGCTGGTTTTTCTTATTCTTTCATCATTCCCCATTTTAATTGAATCTGGGGAGCCTACATGACAGCTTTCTTAAACTTCTATTTGTGATTCATAGGATGGCAGAAAAGAAGAGTCGAGCAAGTCTGCATAGGGATGATTTCAGATTGTTAAGGTTATTTCTCTTTGGAAAAGAAGTTACTGTCAAACTAGATTTAAGGTTAGACATTAAATCTGTTTTGGTTTAACTCATGTAGAGTTTATTTTGTGCAGGTCAGGGAGACCTGGTCACAAAATATCTTTTGCTTACTAGAATTTGTAACTTCTCTTTTTCAAAGTGAGATAAAGCAGTTGAGCCAATTGTAACAAATTCCACTTGCTCCTCTGAGTGAGTTTTAGTAGTAACTGGGCTAAGAAAAAAACCCCTTCCTTGTTATAATAGTCTTAGGGAGATCAACACTGTGCAACTGGCTCCTCTGACAGTATGTTGGTAGGTAGTGGCACTGTAAAATGTCTTATTTGCCAGGGCTAACCTGGTTGGCATTCTGTATCCATCCTGTTTGGATGACATCCTGAGACCTGTCCTCTTTACCCTCCCTTGAACAAAAGCCTTGGCAGGGGGCCTAGGGCAACCAAGTCATTAATTCTGCATATGTCATCAACTACATCCTGCCAAGGAGAGAATGCCCTGACCATGAGAATATCCTGTACTGGTTCAGAGTGGAAGGAGGGGGGTGGGGTAGTGGGCGCCACTTCTTTCTTTGGTGACATCCTCTGTGAAAGCATTGGTGGAATAAAATTAGTGGTATGATAGTGGCCAATGATGTCCTCTTATTTCTGAAAAATTAAGAGCTAGCTGTTAGCTGTTTGCTAAATAGTAATTACCAGATAGTTCAGCTTCTGCAAGGAGCCCAAGATGTATTTCAGGAAGTATTATTGCTTTTTATTCTAACAAAATAGACTATAAATCTCCAGTTGAAATCCTGTATGATCTAAGGCATGAAGTCATGCTTTACTAAAGTTGGAAAATGCAAAGGAATGAGTAAGTGAAGTGAGAACTTTTTCCACAACAGCTCTGATAGAGAATGACTGAATCGACTTCTGGGAACTGTAAGTTTGTATCTTAAACATGTAAAGCACACAAATGGTTACAATTTCCTTATACCGTTACTTGAAATAATAAATGGATAAAAAGGCTATCTGGAGAAGCCCAAATTCATTTTTGAGAAGTGATTACAGAGACAAGAAACCCAACCCTAATGCTGAATGTACTAACACATATAAAAACCCCAAAACCCGTTGGGTTGAATTAATCTCTAACTTCCTCAAATGTTCAGTGTACTTCATTCCAACGAGATGAGTTTTTATCATTTAATTCTGTGCCTGTCCATTCCTCCCACTTTTTTTTTCATGTACCTCTAGATATGACACTTCTCCCATTTCTTAAAAAACAAAAATAACCAAGCAATAAATAAAACATTGAATTCAGTGCAGAAGCAAAATCTTATAAACACCACCATTTGGTCTCAGAAACACTACTTTTCTCTCATATGAATCACATGTGTCTGATTAAAAGTGTAACAGGTGAGATGAAGAGAAAACCCTCTAGATATGTCTGAAAATGAAAATGAAAATACGTTTGTTATATTACTATTAGATCTAAGTAAAAGGGAGGACGTTTCTGTCATCATTGATAAATATAAAATGTGTAGAGTAGGCAGAATATATACTGACACAAGTAGAAGGTAATTCTGTGGGATGACAATGGTTAACAGTATTCCATGCCTAGTGTGTTGCTTCTGGAATTGTAGAACTAGTCCATACTAAACCTTTGATGGACTCTAATTAAAGTCTCACCTGATCCCAGACTTCCCTCGGAATGCTTGTAGAGTCTTAATTCTGGGGCTTTCCTAGGTCCTCAGGATCTCTCTAGGGAGACCCGAGGGTCTGCTGATTCAGTTCAGAATGTTTTGAGTTACCCTGGAGCAGACCCATACTAGTCTTTGGTACTGAAAAATTGTTACAATGTTTTGGTAGGTTAATGGCTCCCAAAGATATGTCCACATCCCAACCCCCAAACTTCTGTTAACTTGATTTGAAAAAAGTGTCTTTGCAGATGTGATTAAGCATTTTGAGATGAGATTATCCTGAAGTATGTGGGTAAGCCCTAAATGTCAAAACAAATGTCCTTGTAAGAGAAAGATTAGACAGAGGAGGAGATACAAAGATGGAGGCGCATGTGATGTGGCATAACGCCAAGGAACAGGTTCTCTCCAAGAGCCTCTAGGAGTACATCCTAACACTTTGATTTTGGCCTTCGACCTTCAAAACTGTGAAAGAGTACATTTCTGTTGCTTTAAGCCACCAAATTTGTGATAATTTGTTACAGCAGCCCTAGGAAACTAATATATACTTTTAAACTAGGACACTAATTTTTTTAAGAAAACAATAGAAATAGATCAACATATGAGAATCCAATTAAAAAGAAGAATTTTCTCCCTAATATGTTGGGTAAAGCAACAAAATACCACTTATGAAAATTGAGAGGAAGGCCGGGCGCGGTGGCTCAAGCCTGTAATCCCAGCACTTTGGGAGGCCGAGACGGGCGGATCACGAGGTCAGGAGATCGAGACCATCCTGGCGAACACGGTGAAACCCCGTCTCTACTAAAAAATACAAAAAAAAACTAGCCGGGCGAGGCGGCGGGCGCCTGTAGTCCCAGCTACTTGGGAGGCTGAGGCAGGAGAATGGCGTGAACCCGGGGGGCGGAGCTTGCAGTGAGCTGAGATCCGGCCACTGCACTCCAGCCCGGGCGACAGAGCCAGACTCCGTCTCAAAAAAAAAAAAAAAAAAAAAAAGAAAATTGAGAGAAAATGAAGTTTACATTACTGGGGAAGTAGAGAAATACTGCAAAGGCATATATTTGAAAGATGACTTGCTGAGCACAGTGGCTCATGCCTGTAATCCCAACACTTTGGGAGGCTGAGGCGGGTGGATCACGAGGTCAGGAGTTCAAGACCAGTCTGGCTAAGACGGTGAAACCCCGTCTCTACTAAAAATAGAAAAATTAGCTGGACGCGGTGGCGGGTGCCTGTAATCTCAGCTACTCGGGAGGCTGAAGCAGAGAATTGCTTGAACCTGGGAGGCGGAGGTTGCAGTGAGCTGAGACCACGACACTGCACTCCAGCCTGGGTGAGACAGAGAGATTCCATCTCAAAAAAAAAAAAAAAAAAAAAAAAAAAAAGATGACTTATCTTGTTACAGCTGAATTTTAAAGTTTGCCAGTACTGGCTCTGAAACAGACTTTATAGTTGCTGCAGATATACATAGACCTGGTACTAATTAGAGGATGGTATTTCCAAAAACTATCCCATCATCTCCTTACATTTGTAGCAAATTCACCACCAAGTATATACAGAGAGATAAAAATAATGAAACATTTTAGAGCATAAAGTTACTGCTGGTTTATAGCATACTAGAAGAGGAACAATAGTATTTTGCTCTTTGCCATAAGAAATTCTCAATTGCTGCTCAGCTATTTGCCTTGTTCTCTGCCCGTGTCGTAGTCCAACCCTTCTCCCCATCCCAAGCCTGTTTCGGCCAGGCTTTCCTTTTTATTACTATTTTTAACCCCATGTAATTCTTACGAAAATAATTTCATTCACACTCATGGTTTCAGTTGCCTCCAATATGTCAGTAACTCCAAGGTCCAACCATTCAAATCTGACTGTGCACTGAAAATACAGGTTCAGAAGTAGCTGACAAACTGGCTGTGTTAATCCTGGCTCTACCATTACCCCTCTCTGGGTTATCTTTCACACATCTGGCAAATCTGTTGCTTCAGTTATGTAACATTTACTATTAGTCTCATTTAGAACAGTAGAGGGCTCCCCACAACTACCTGCTGTACCATACCCATCCGATTCTATTCCATTTCCAGTAGGGAAAAGATACTTTTTTCTTTTTTAAGAGACAGGGTCTCCCTATGTTGGCCTCAAACCACTGGGACTCAAGAGTTCCTCCTGCCTCAGCCTCCCAAGCAGCTGGGATTACAGGAAAGCACCACCACACGCACTTATTTTTTTCTGCTAGCCACATAGTTTTTCATCATTTGTTGATTTGCTCAGGAAATCTGACACTGACCTGTTAATAATTATAAACTAGATGTAATAGTTGGGAATATAAATCAAACAGTCCATATATTTTGCAAAATACAATTTTTACTACGGGTCACTTGTTTTAGTATGGATAATGGAACAAGAGCTAACTATGGTTAGACAAGTTACTAGATTTGATAGTTTGACTGGTCTTTCCCATCATTGACTTGCCAGCAGAGACTGGATTTTTTTTTTTTTTTTTTTTTTTGGCAGAGTCTCTGTTGCCCATGCTGGAGTGCAGTGGTGTGTTCTCAGCTCACTGCTATCTTGGCCTCCCAGGTTCAAGTGATTCTCCTGCCTCTCCTGAGTAGCTGGGATTAATAGGCACACACCACCACGCCCATCTAATTTTTGTATTTTTAGTAGAGACGCGGTTTCACCATGTTGGCCAGGCTTGTCTCGAACTCCTGGCTTCCAGTGGTCCACCCATCTCGGCCTCCTGAAGTGTTGGGATTACAGGTGTGAGCCACCATGCCAGGCCAGAGACTGGATTTACTATATCGTTTACTCCTTCCTACTCTCCTCTGCTCCAAACCTACTGCACTGCACGTTAAAGAGTTTGACAGTAATAGAATTTCCTGTTCTGAAATCAGTGCTCACAGGGGACATAACTACCAGACTATAAATAGAAATTTGAAAGGGTAATAATGGTAGATGACAAAAACAGAGGCTTTTGATCTCTGCCTATTTAAAAACTGAAACCTGACTTAAGTGAATATATTATTCACATAAAAATCCTGTAATATATGTATGTGCTGTTTAGTTTTCAGAAAAAAACCCCTGCATTTTGACCCAAATGTTGAATTTGGATAATTGTCTCATTTATGTGGGTCTGTAAGGAAAGTCAGGTTAAACTAGGTTCACAGTAAAACATAGTAAAAACTGTCTTCATACCCTTTTGGAGAAATCAGAAAAATTAGATTACCTATGAATAAAAAAATTTATGAAAAATGATAGCTCACTTTTCAATCATTACAATTTTCTCCAATGGAAAGCTCTTAGAAAGTTTAACAAACCGTTACCAATAGAGCTTTGTTCACTTGCTGTGTGTTTTCCCCATGTGGGCAGAAAATCCCTGCTGTACCTCTTGATATTGTAAACAGCACCTGAAACACGGTAGTCAATACTGAATGGATTTATTGATTCTTAGAGACAAAAATCAGGTAGATATCCCTAATTTTGGATAAAGGTCAGTAACCTGTAATTCCTAAGGTCAGTAACCTACAGGCCACCAACAAGGATGTTTTAAGGAAGCAAGTTTAAAATATGTGTAACGTGGAATACTTTTTTTAAAAGAAGGCAGCATTCAGAATACAGACCTATTTAGCAATAAGCACTTTTCAAAGATAAACTAATGTCAAGCCTAAGGAATTAGTTGATTAATCTGTTTAGTAGTCTTGCTTCAACAGGTATCCCAACAGACTCATCCATTTTCCTCCCAATAGTCAAGGAAACATAAAAAGTTTAGTTCTGTTCTCAATCTACTTTTCTTCTCTCATGTATTCTTGAAATATCAAATGTATTGATTAGGCTGGGTGCAGTGGCTCACACCTGTAATCCCGGCACTTTGGGAGGCTGAGGCCAGGAGATCACCTGAGGTTGGGAGTTCGAGACCAGCCTAATCAACATGGAGAAACCCCATCTCTACCAAAAAATACAAAATTAGCTGGGCGTGGTGGTGCATGCTTGTAATCCCAGCTATTCGGGAGGCTGAGGCAGGAGAATCGCTTGAACCCGGGAGGCAGAGGTTGTGGTTAGCTGAGATTGCACCATTGCACTCCAGCCTGGGCAACAAGAGCGAAACTCAGTCTCAAAAAAAAAAAAAAAAAAAAAAAAAAGGAAAATCAAATGTATTGATGCACTGTAACAAATAGAACAGACTTACTTTTGTTTTTTTCTAAGACAGGGTCTCACTCTGTTGCCGTGGTGGGAGTGCAGTGGCGCAAACACAGTTCCCTGTATCCTCCATCTCCTGGGATCAAACAATCCTCCTTAATAGCTGGGACTACAGGTACAGATATGCACCACCATGCCCAGCTAATTAAAAAAAAAATTTTTTTTTTTTTTTTAAGAGATGGGGTCTCTGTTGCCCAGGCTGATTTTTGTTTGAAAAAAAAATTTTAGTCTTACAAATCACAATGTTAAGGCTCACTGATAGATGAGACAAGCCTGCAAACACTTCTAAGGTTTCTAAGGTAATAGTTAAGAGTATTAATTGTAAAACACTGTAACTCCCTTTTACATTTCCAATATTTAAAAAGAGACAGAATAGATGGAGATTAAATTCAGTGAAAACACAGATTAAGAGTTTACCTCAAAGAAAAGTTGTAGTGATGAGTTTTGATTCTAAGTTTGCTGTCCCACAACTAAAGATGGAATGATTTAAAAAAACAAGGCAAAACTTCATTTTATAAATGGAATTTTAAAAATTTCTATTTGTAATGCCCATATATGGTAAAGATGAGCTATTTACATTTAAGAAACTGAATCAACAAGAAAGTCAATACAGGGTTTTTACACTTTTTAGAAAAATGTAAGTGAAAGACCACTTTGATTTTCTCCTAAAACTCAAGTTTCTCCAAGTATCCTCGGGGACATGCAAAGGAACTCATGCCTTTTCTGACTCAATTATTTTAGTATTTTCCCATTAAGCACCAGAAAAGTCGGTCTACATGAGTTGTGGTCCTAAACTGCAGTTACTATTTTGTATAGGAGAAAATGGTGCTTTTTGCCAAACCACAGCCTTATTCCAATCAGCATTTAAAAAAAAAAAAATTACATATGTATTATATATATATAGACCTAGAAGATAGCACTGGCATTCATTTCACTCTTCTATGAAGTAGGTATTATCATTCTCATTTTACAGATAAGGAAACCAAGGCACCCAACCAAAGGTATATATTAGGAAGTGGAAGAGCTGGGATTAAAAACCCAGGAAGTCTGGCTCCAAAGTTTATATTCTTATTCACTATAGTAAACCATCCACCTTGTAACCCTAACATTCATCTGTAACTAATGTGTTGTTTCCCACCAGAGCAGTAGTTCTTAACCAGGGTGATTTTGCCCTCCAAGTTCACCTCCCCCGTCCCCCAACAATCCAACTGGGGGACATCTGGCAATGTCTGGAAACATTTTTGGTTGTCACAACTTGAAGGCTGGGGTGGTGTTACTGGCATCTAGTGGGCAGATACTAAAATTCCTATAATGCACAGGAGAGTTGCCAGAATACATTATCAAATAGAAAACATCGATAGTGCTGAGATTGAGAAACTCTTCAATAGAATATAAATTCTAGGAGGACAGCATTTCATAGTTGACCTTGGTTGCTGCTACATCCTTAGGCCTAGAACAATTTTTATACTTAAGTACTTAATTTGTCCAGTGAATGAGTATTTAGTTGTTCGAGCCTACAACTGTGCCTGGTGCATAGCTGGTAGGCAGCAAACATTTATTAAAAGTAATTATTGAATTAATGGCAGTATCAACGGATGTAACAGGACATACTAAATTGAAGTAATTTTAGTGTTTCACAGTCCCAGTTTTTTGGGCTTAATTTTTTTCCCAAATGAATATAAATAAAACCAGTTCTTCCAAAAACAAGTCTCTTTTGTAAAGAATCAGACTTTTTTCTTTTTTTTTTTTTTGAGACGGAGTCTCGCTCTGTCGCCCAGGCTGGAGTACAGTGGCCGGATCTCAGCTCACTGCAAGCTCCGCCTCCCGGGTTTACGCCATTCTCCTGCCTCAGCCTCCCGAGTAGCTGGGACTACAGGCGCCCACCACCTCGCCCGGCTAGTTTTTTTTTTTTTTTTTTTAGGAGAGACGGGGTTTCACCGTGTTAGCCAGGATGGTCTCGATCTCCTGACCTCGTGATCCG
>NC_037679.1:25922142-26009090 GCF_003255815.1 Theropithecus gelada | reverse complement strand
ATATTTTTTTTTTTTTTTTTTTTTTTTTTTTTTTTTTTTTTTTTTTGAGGCAGAGTTTCACTCTTGTTGCCCAGGCTGGAGCGCAATGACGTCATCTCGGCTCACCACAACCTCTGCCTCCTGGGTTCCAGACTCCCAAGTAGCTGGGATTACAGGCATGTGCCAACATGCCCGGCTAATTTTGTATTTTTAGGAGAGACAGGGTTTCTCCATGTTGGTCAGACTGGTCTTGAATTCCTGACCTCAGGTGATCCACTCACCTCAGCCTCCCAAAGTGCTGGGATTATAGGCCTGAGCCACCGCACCCTGCCAAGTAGTTTGTCCTTTAAGCAGACCTCCCTCCTAGACTGTTGTATGTTATAGTTAGATACATTTGATTGCTTAGTGAGAAGAACAGAGATGTGTATGTAAAATGGGAATAAAGCTGCCTTCTCCAGGTTGTTATGAGCATTACATGAGCCTCACGGCTAGAAAGCGACAAATAATGTGCTTGGTACACAGAGTACTCAACACTTGTTTGCTTCCTTCTTCCCTCTTTTCTCTCCTTTCCACTGATAGATGAGTGCCTTAATATCAGTAGCTTTATATTAATTACCTATGTATTTTTCAAATCAGCCAGAGCTGGAACCTAGTCAGTGTGAAATACATTAAATACAGTACTACTTACTTAAATGTCTCTTGAATAACTGGATAAATGAACAAACCGTACTATGTATCAGAATTTGAAACAAGAACCAAAAATTTCTAAAACATAGAACCAAGCTCAAGCAGATACCGTTTAAAAATACAAGTTCTAGAACATCAGAGAAGTAGCAGAAGGCTATGCATATAGTGAGTACCTAGTAACAACCTTTCTCTGATACTCAGAAAAAATCCCACCTCCCTAGTTGGAATTTGAGACAGTATTTTCTTCATCCTTCTTATGGACCATCCCTTTTAATGAATTGTATTTAATATGTTGCTAGTCAGGAATATCCACCTTATAGGAATCTTAGAACTAGCATTAACACTTCCATTTATTTTAATTCTGTGAAATCTTAAGCAACACTGAATTGTCTATTTGTAGTATTATCATTTTTCCTTGGAATTTATAATTCCTTTTAAATCATTTTACACTTTTCTTCCCTGCCTCCCACTTTGCAGCAATCAATAGAACTGATTGTATTTATTTCTGCAGTTGTAACTCAAATTCCATTAAAGGTTTCAGTGCCGTCAGCCAGATCATGTTGGAGCCAGGGATTCCATTTCCCATAAACAAGTTAATATCTTCCATTATTTTTCTTCCTTGTGTAGTGACAGTGTTTATTGTTGTTCCAAAGCCAATTTGAAGCTTAACTTTAGAAACATTATATATTAATCTGACCATATTTGGCTTTTAAAAAGTCTCTAAGAGTGAGATAAAGATTTTCTGTTTAATGATGATTAATATCCTATTCGGATGGATTCATCTGAGGAACTGAAGATAATTTTGCCATCAGGCCACTTGTATAAAGGCACAAACAGATGGGTCTTACTCCAAACCCTGAAGGCACAGACCAGACACCCCCTTAATTGCTTAGGGAAGAAGAATTGTACAGCCATGGCTTCTTCCCAAGGACACAGTGATCTTCACTGTGATAACTCCCAAATTTGATGCTTTTCAACAAGGCAAGAAACCTCACCACATTCATTCAGTAAAAACTTCCTATGCTCTGCTACAACTGGCTACCCAGAGTAGCAACAAAGAAGAAGGTCTCCAGTGAATAAGCTTGGATTTTAATTGTGAAGCTGCAGCAAGTTTACACACAAGAGTATCAGATTAACACAGAAATTTGGAAATGTTAGAACTTTGGTTGGAAATTGCCTGTGACCCTTGGGAATGACTGCTTTAGAGCCAGGATTGTGTGATTCACAGTATAGTCTTCCACAATCTCCTGTCTCTTTTGTAAGGTGTCCTATGAGACTAATAATATCTTTCTTAGGGGACTGTTGAGAAGGTGGAATTTTGCTCTGGTACATAGTAAATGCTCAGCAAGTAGTAATTAAGAAGAAATTAAGTTTCTGGAAATATTTGTAGATGAAAGTTACGATCAGCATTTTGCTTGCCTATCTATTGTTTTGGTTCAAAGAGTTTTGCATGTTAGCTGATCTCAAAACTAAACATCTTCCATTATAAAGCCATCAAATCATTCTTTCTTTATTGAGAGTTTATCAATAAGCATTTAACTTAATTAACTGTCCCTTGAATAACTAGATAAATGAACGAACCATATTATATTTCAGAATTTGAAACAAGAACTGAAAACTCCTAAAACATGGAACCAAACTCAACTAGGTATCATTTAAAAATATAGGTTCTTAGCCGGGTGCAGTGGCTCACACCTGTAATCCCAGTAGTTTGGGAGGCTGAGGCGGGGATCACTTGAGTCCAGGAGTTCAAGGCCAGTCTATGCAACATGGGAAACCCCGTCTCTACAAAAAATTCAAAAATTACCCAGGTGTGGTGGTGCGTGCCTGTAGTCCTAGCTACTCTGGAGGCTGAAGTGAGAGAATCACTTGAGCCCGGGAGGCAGAGGTTGCAGTGAGCCGAGATTGTGCCACTGCACTCTAGCCTGGATGACAGAGTGAAACTCCCGTCTGAAAAAAAAAGAAAAAGAAAAAGAAAAAAGATTTTCTAGAACATCAGAGAAGTAGCACAAGGCTATGTGAGTGCCTAGTAAATATTTACATGTTTATCTGTTTATTTATTATTATTATTTTTGAGACAGGGTTTCACTCATATCACCCAGGCGGGATATTTGCATATGTATTGATCAAGGAATAAGTGGCACCATTAGATTAAAAGAAAGAATTAACTAGCACCATTATTTTACACTATCAAGAAAGATTATTGTTTGGAGTCCTTTCTTAATTACTTATTGATTTGAAGAATTTGCTACTAGAAGAAACTCTTAAGTTTATTTATTGTTTCTTTTGTCACTTGTTTCTTTTGTCCTGACATCTAATTTTATAAATGAGGAAACAGAGACCTTGGGGGCTAAACGACTTGACCTTAGGTAACTACCTATTGACTGAGGCAGACCTGGAAATCAGGCTACATTTACTGAGGGCACAAAGGAAGGGGAAGTGTTCATCCTGTGGCCTTCCCAGGCTTTTGCACATATTCTTGTGGTGCTGTTGACTTGGCATTCCTGAAAGCAGTGGTTGATAAAAGAGGCAGAGGGGCTGAGAGGGGATGTTTTCTAACTTGCTAATTTTCATTGGGCTCAGGGAGAATCGGAGATGAGTGAGTACTACTCTTTGGTGACTCTGTGGCCTTATGACCCTCTTAATGAAAAGTCAGCTTAGCAAGCTGTTGAAAAAACCAGGCTCAAGTAATGTTCCTTTAGAGAAGATATCGATTGGGGTGGAATACTTGCAGCTGGACTCCAAAGATGACCTGTGGTGTTGATGTGGGTAGATTTCCTCTCTGGCAGACATATCTCTGTTCCTTTACATTTGTAAGGGGAGACACTACTCTGCACTCTCGCTCCCCAGACAGCAGAGAAGCTTAGCATTCTACTCTGGCTGAGACTTGTGTGGAAGGAGAGAGAATGAGTAGATTGATAAGAAGGCAAGGTCTAAAGGACAGTCTCTGGTGTCAGAAAAGTAAAAGCCTGGATTCCCATCTCTCATTGTACTTTATCTCAAGAATTATTACCATCTGTCAGTATCATTGGTTCTTTCAACAAGTTCTGGTTGAGTATTCACTACCAATCAGGCACTGTTCTAGGTGTTGGGGGTATCACAGTGAACAAACAAACAGTAACCCTTGTCTTCATAGAACTTACATTCTGGTAGCAAGAGACAATGAATTATATTTCACTTTCCCACCTGCTCCCTTGATATCCTCTCTCTAGGTTCTTATTCCTCACCCTTTCCTAGAAACCTCCAGAAGTTCAACTCTATTCTCATGTATTCCACCTTCTTCTGACCCATTTAGGCTTTACTGTAAGCCAGAAGGCACACATACTCTTGCTGAATCCTTTATTTGTCCAACGGACCCTAAACAGGTGAAGCTCCTATGGACTGTCTCTTTAGATTTATATGATATCTCTGAGCTTCTTAGACTTTCTATTAGGAATTCCAAATGTCTCCAAATGATTTTTAGGTAAGAATTTTGCCACACAAGTGTATCACTTGCTTAATTGTGATGTGCATTCAGAATGAGTATAGGAATCAAGATTTGTGATTAAGTTAAGTAATGTATTAGATTTAGGTCCATTAAGGGCAGGGCATTCTAGGCTGGAGAACAGCATATCTCAAGGGCGAAAATCAGGATGAGAAAAAGTAAGCAGCACATTTTAAAAAAGATGATCCTGAATTATAGACACAATACTACTAAGTACTTTTAATCAGAATGAAATCAATAACTGTTACTGCCCGTTGACCAGAGGCACATGAATTACAGTGATGGAGTTGTTTTTCAGTGTCCTCAGTGAAGGATCTACAAATGACATGCCATCTTGATAAAACAAACCAAGATTTTGATTTACAGTGCTGTTTTAGGGCAGGATGAGATATCTCAGAGGTAGTAGGTGTTACTGAAAATGTCATTTTATCTTTGAAAACCTGAGTGGCAGTGCTTATTTTCCCACTTTAACATGATGAGAGAAAAATCTAATCTTTAATGATATCAGTCCTTATTTCTCTAACTGTTCCCAATAGAAAGGTGATTTAGCTTCAAATCTGGTACAAGGAAGTTGAAATTGAATCAGATACAATTAAATTGTAAATCAAAATGTCTTAGAGCTCTATGATAGAAGGAAATTTAAACAGTAAAAATTTTATTTTAAAAATAATTCCTGAGGTGGTTAATAATAGTGGGATATTGCCGATATCATTTATTTCATTTATTTATTTGTTGTGTAGGTTCATTATGTTTAGGTTTTGAACAGCTTTAATTGCCTTCTTGTGACATATTTTCCAATGGTGGCTGCTACAATATATCTCATACTGCAAGCTCATCTTACAATATAAATTCACATTTTTTTCATCGGTTGGTTGGGCCTATGCCTTTTCTCTTTGAACCTGGGCTGCCTTTCTGACTGCCTTGACCAATAGTTGGAAGTGATGCTATGTGACTTCTAAAGCTAAGTCATAAAAATGCCATGTACTTCTTCCCCCTTATTCTTTAGGCATGCTGCTTGGAAACCAGCCAGCATGCTGTGAGAAAATGTGTATGTATACTGGCTGATGTCCCAAACCGAGGTCCTACCTAGCAGCAAGCATCAACTCAAAGAGTGAGTAAGCTTTCAGATGATTCTAAGGCATAGAACCACCTCCTCCCCACTGTCTTTTAGCCACCCCAGCTGATAATATGTGGATCAGAGAGGAGCCTTGCCTAGATTGCAGATTTATGAGTAAAATAAAATGATTGCTGTAGTTTGAAACCAAGTTTGGGATAGTTTATTTCACAGCTGTAGGTAACCAGAATGCATGGCTAGCATACCCAGACATATATAAGCCTTATTAATAACATCTCTATAAGAGGGGCTGCTTACTTTGACTGAGCACACTAGGGAAGAATATCTTGACTCTAATAGCCAGACAAAGTTCATGGGATCTAGTCAATAGATAATACGATCTGGATGGGTTTTTAGTGTGCTCGAGAATGAGACTAACTACACAACTCTCTCACCTTCTAGTTCCTGGGCACCTTACTTAGTTTTTTCATCTGTAAAATGGGGATAATCATAATATAATTACCTCACAGAGTTGTTGTGAGGATTAAATGAGTTAGTGCATGTAAAGCTCTTAGAAGAATACCTGGCACACAGTAAGCACTCAATAAATGTAAGATATTTCAGCATCATTATGCCTCTGATGTTTTATGAAGACAGTCTAAAGATTTGTTGAGAGCAATGAACCCACAACTGATTATGATTACCTCGCAGCTTTCTACATGTTCTTACATATGATAAATTGGACAGACTGTACAGCATGGCTTTTGAGACTAGTTCCAGATTTATCTTCATCAGATGCTCTGATGAGAGTCTTTAATCAGTGGGGTCAGGGAAATAATTATGGTCCAGACTGGATTTTCTCTGTGCTTTTGCAGTTTCTGGGATGTCTAGGTTTTGCTGTAGGCTCATTATTATGTCTTCCTCTTTGCTTATGCTCTTGAAATACAGTCTTTAAGTATAGACTAGAGGCTTAATTTGTCTGTGGATTTCTAAGTGTGACTTTGCTTCTCTCGGGTTTGTTCTGCAAATTGCTGGCTGTGATCATGAAATACTGTATCTCTAGCCTGAACATCCCCATCTTTGTTTTCTTTGCTATAATCGACAATTTCTGTGTGCTGCAAAGATAGGAATCGGGTTTTAAATCTCCCTTGGTGGGAAGAGGTGCTTCCTGCCTGGAGTCAGATTTGAAAATAGATATGCCATTGTGCAAAAACAGACACCAGGATACTTCCTGGGCAACACTATTAAGTATACCCTCAGTCTCAGCAGCCAAAGGCAATACTGTTTAATCATTTCATGCACAGTACCCTGTAGGTTACACAGATGATACTGGCTGATGAAGTGTATGCATAAAATTTAACTTATTGGGCTTTTATTTCAGGTGTTTTCTGAATTATTTCAAAAACATAGATACAACTATCAAATCTGTATAAAACACAGGGAAGATATTTGAAACTTTATATTGGTTTTATTATTAAGTTACAGTAACTAAAAAAGCTTTATCAAGATGCAGTTATTAAAATAATTACCTAAAGTACTTTATTTTAGTGAAGAAAACTTACTAGTAAATTGGATTTAAAAAAAAATATTGCTAAGAGTTAAAATTACTTAAACATGTCCATTCATTGTCAGTAAGATTACAACTGGTCTTGTCATTAAATGTTAATAATATTTTGATTTCTTAAAATAATAATAATACCTTATATTTACATGGCATTTTATAAGAACAGAGCACTTCAACACACCTGAGGAGGAAAATTGTAGTTTTTGTTATTAATCTATTAATTTATAGAGAAAACTGTTCCAGCCAAAGCTGGAAAAGGAGTAAATTAGTTAGAATTCCACTTGGCTGTAAACAACAGAACTCAAAGAAGGTTTCTTTTTCTTTTGTAACAAAATGTCAAGAGAAAGGGAGTCCTGTGTTGGGGTGGCACTGACATGATGCCATAAGGACCCAAGTTCATATAGGTTTTGTGCTCATGGATATAAGATGATGGTTCCAACTTCAGGCATGACATCTACATTTCAGGAAGGAAAAAGGTGGAGGGAAAAGTGCCTGAAGCTAATGAAAACTGTTTTTGTCCCTTTTTATCAAGAAAACAGCTTTTCTAGTAGCCCTATTCATTAAACTTCTGCTTACATCTTATAAGTTATATGGCACCTACTAACTTCAAGGGAATTATGTTAGGAATTGTTGCATAACCTATTATCCTACCTTAGCAGCTTAAAACCACCAACATTTATTGTTTAAAAGTTCGTGTGAGTTGGA
Organism: Theropithecus gelada; assembly: GCF_003255815.1. Lineage (NCBI taxonomy): Eukaryota > Metazoa > Chordata > Mammalia > Primates > Cercopithecidae > Theropithecus > Theropithecus gelada. Next base: position 26,001,617 of record NC_037679.1, on the reverse strand, counting down.
AATCCAGTAACAGCTTAGCTGGGTGCCTGTGTCTCAGGGTCTGTCACAAGACTACAGTCAGGTGTCAGTTGGGTCTGCAGTTTCATTTGAAGACTTGACAGGGGACGAACCCACTTCTAAGCTCGCTCATGTCGTTGTTGGAATAATTCAATTTCTAAAGCGTTGTTGGACTGAGAGCTGCAGTTTCTCATTTGCTGTTGGGTAATGTTCCCTATTTCTTGCCATGTGGGCGTCTTCCACAGGGCAGATCATAACATGGTAGATGACTTCCCTCCCAATGAGCAACAGAATAAGAGAGAGCAGACTAAATGGAAACCAGTTTATTTCAGCCTAAGTGTGGAAGTAACATTACAACACTTTTGCCCTGTTCTATTTGTTATAGGTGTCAGTAGGTCCAGCCCACACTCAACCAGAGGGGAATATATGAGGACATGAATATCAGGAGGTAGGGAACATTAAGAGCCATTCTAGAAGTTGCCTATCACAGGAGTCTAGGAAAGTGAATGATTTTAATTTTTATGTTCCCGTCACACACAAAATCAAGAAAGAGACATTGGATATTGAGTACACAGTTAGCCTTTGCTATCTCAGAGCGTGAATAAAGAATACAGAGTTTGGAGACAGAAATAACTGGATTTCAGTGCTAGCTCTGCTACCTATTAAATGAGTTAATTAACATCTTTGACCTTCTGTTTTCTCAACAAAGTCACAGAGTTACTATCCAAATTAAATGAGATAAGATAGTATAACAGTGTTCTTTGTAAGTTCTCAATGACAGGTGGCTCTCCCATTACTATGCAGTGGAGCTGCAACTAGAATTCAGTTTCCCCAAAGGTAACAGCAGTGATTTTTCTCAGTATAACACAATGTAGCCCAGACATATGAATTCTAAGATGGAGAGTATAGAAGCCTAACATCTAGGCATTTTACTTTCTCATTTAGAAACTGCTTTCTTTTCCAGTAGGCCGTCTCACCATGTAGGCAAATGTGAAGGACTCGTGTACAGCAAAGCTGAGTCCTCCTGCAACAGTGCTGTTGGAATACCTACACCAATTGAATAGTGTGACTTCCTTTATTTTTGAAAAATTGTAGTTTTTGTTTATCCTTTTAAGTAGAGGCGTTACCTTTTTAAACTGTCTTTGGGTTAGATAAAGGTATATCAGAACCTTGCTGTAAAGCTAACTTTTTGCTTTTCTACTTTTCAACCTTAAGTCTAAGTTATAGTTTTGGTAATACATAGGAACTTATTCTTTAGGTTAAATTCCTTTATGTCGCGTTGAATACACTGAATAATCTATCTCTAGAATTCAGCATATTATTACAACAGGATCAGTTGTTTAATATTATAGTCATTTATATTTGTCCAGTTATTATTTCAAAAAATATATTTTGAGCACTTGCTTTATGCAACGAACCAAGGAAGTTGCTCTGAGGGAGACAGACATAAAAACGTAGTTTTGAAATTAAGGAATTTACAATGTGAAAAGAGAAGTAACATGTGAACACAAATAATTATTAGGTAGTTCTTTAAAAAGCCGTAATAAGCATTAAGTATTAAGGAGAATTCGAGAGAGGAAGGGATCACTTCCAGCTTGTGGATCATAGGGAAGATTGCTCTACTGCACGGCCAACTCCTGATTAGAGATTATGCACATTAAGCACTTGAAAGAGACTTGCTGACATTGTCACCTTCTCTGCTTAAGTGCTTGGTTGACATAAATAGGAGCTTTGATTACTATAATTCAATTGGAATAGAAGGCCTTTTAAATCAAAATACTTAACCTCTCTGCCCTAGGAAAAGTAGGAAAGAGCACATTTGCAGAAGGGATTCGGCTCTGTTATACATGGGTCCTTTATGTTATCTAGTGGTAATTTGGCCAGTGCTCAAAACATGGAAATGGAGAACAAGTCACAAGAGCAGAGGAAGATGAAAGACACTGAGTAGACACAGTAACATGGATAAACTGAATAATCAAAACTTCATCCAGTGTGGATTTGTAATAGAGGCACTATGGCACGCTGGTGAAGAAGCTGGCTCTGGAGTCAGCCTGCCTGGGGTCATCAAACTGTGGTTCTGATGCTTTCTAATTATGTGACTTTGGCCAAGTTAGGTTCTTCTTGTCTCAATTTTCTAATTTATATAATAAGGATAATATTTTATTTCACAGAGTTGTAAGAATTTAATGAGGTAATACATATGAATCCTTTTTTTTTTTTTTTTTTTTGAGACAGAGTCTTGCTCTGTCGCCAGGCTGAAGTGCAGTGGCGTGATCTCGGCTCACTGCAACCTCCGCCTCCTGAGTTCAAGCGTTTCTTCATCCTCAGCCTCCCAAGTAGCTGGGACTACAGGCATGCACTACCACACCTAGCTAATTTTTGTATTTTTAGTAGAGACGGAGTTTCGCCATGTTGGCCAGGATGGTCTCGATCTCTTGACCTTGTGATTTGCCTACCTCAGCCTCTCAAAGTGCTGGGATTACAGGCGTGAACCACCGTGCCTGGCCACATGTGAATTCTTAAAAGAGCATCTGGTGAGTGGTGAGCTCTCAATATATGTAAGCTATCATTATTGTTTGAAGTGTAGTAAATTTCCAGAATGCTAGTCATTCACATTCAAATAGAAGTACAAAATACTTTTTCAGAGGCAAAGAGATGAACTGTTTGTAGCATTTCATGTCCTCATAGATAACTGAGAATTGCACAGACTTAGTGCGTGGTACCAGATTGTGAGTATTCTGATCTGGTGGTCTGAAGTCTTATGAAAGAGGAGTGCTGTAGAAGCCTCACTGGCATTCTTCTAACATAATCACCCTAGTGTGTATTTGCTTCCTAGGGCTATACAAAGTGGGTGGTCTAAAACAACAGACATTTATTCTCCTTCAGTTCTGGAGGCTAGAATTCCAAAGTCAAGGTGACAGCAGGGCCAGGTTCCCTCTGAGACTCTGAGTAGAGTCATACCTTGCCGCTTCCTAGCTTCTAAGGTTAGCCATTCACCCCTCATGGTCCTTGGCTTGCAGCTGAATCGCTGCACTTTCTGCGTCTCATCACATGGCACTCTCTCTGTGTGTCTGTTTCCATATGTCATTTTCCTCTTTTAAGGACACCTGTCATGTTGGATTAGGGCTTATTAATGACTTCATCTTAACTTGATTACGTCTGCAAAGACTCTATTTCCAAATGAAGTTACATTCACATCATAGATACAGGTACGCATCTTTCTGGGGGATACAGCTTGACCCATAACATAGTGTCTCTCAAAACTGAGGTTTGTTCAATATGGATTCATTGCCATAATATGAAAAACAATAGCAACAACAAAATACTGAGGTTTGGAGCCCTCGGAGGGATTGAGAGGTGTGTTGATGGGTTCATGAAGACAGCAGCTGTAGTGCTCTAACTTTTTCATGGTGGCTCATATGGGCTATTACCATATAAACTAGGGTAGCCAACTCATTTTCACTCCTGCATTCACTCATTGAGTTTTTTTTTTCCACCTTGCCAAAATGTGTGAATTCATATAAGAGCAAAAGTAATTTCAGAATTATCTAGTGGTAATGGTAACTGCAGGATGACAGGTGGCTTTTTTTTTTTTTTTTTTTAAAGAAGAGAAGTTTTGTGGCTTGGGGATATTATATAAATCCTCAAGTGGGGTCATGGGGATCAAAATGTTTGGGATTTATTGCTATGCAGGAAGAAAAGTGTATTTTCTGTTTAATTCTTTGGAAAGGTCACACATGGGATCCCAGCGGGTTTAGTAAATCGTATATCCTGGGGGAGGAACCCAGATGGTGTAGAGCTACTGACCTAGCACGGAGACTGAGGCATGCTGCTGGAGGCGTAAAGCTTGGCTGGCCTCTGTGGGCTTGGGCTGTGGCTGTGTCACAGTCTACCACTTTGCCATTTGTCCCCGTGGATCCTGAAAGCTGCAGATAAAAATTTTAAAGGCTTAGCTGCCTGTAATTTAAGAAAGAACTTGGTTAGAAGTCAGATCAAGTGAAAGAAAATGAAATGTCAGTGCACAGAGGAAAATGACCAATCTGGTGGAAAGGGAGCATTTTGTAAAATAGTTTTTTTTAATTTTTGGTTTTCCATTAGTTATTTTTATCTACTTCTTGTCTTAGCTTTTGAAGCCAATACTTCTTTTTTTTTTTTTTAATTTTGGCTGAAATCTAGTAACTTTTAATGTTTGGGACAAAAAGAAGACAGCTAATCTGAGACCAGTGAAAGAAAGGAATGCAGAAGCCTGATGCCTGGGCACTCTGAGCTATGCAGTAGCATTTCCTCCTTGGGAAAGATATGGGCAGTTTGAGAGAGACTTGAGACGTTAACATAATTACTTAAGACAGAGGCTGAGCAGGGAGAGAGTGGTCATTTCAGATTACATGGTCAAAAATAGTTAAATCAAAGTTACATGCTTTCAATTTGATGTATGTGCTTTTCATTTTGGTTTATGATTCAGACCACTTATGTTGATCTCTGCAGAAGTGCTTTTAAATCAAACTTTAAATAATGTTAGGGAATAGTGCTTTTTAATTATTTTTTAGTATAATAAAAAACCATTCCTTGCTTCTATGTGTGAATATGCACTTTACATATCAAAAAGTAATCTTAAACATTCCCAGAGTTGAGTCTATTTATTAACTCTTGTTGAGATAGTTTCTGGGTTTGGATTTAAAGTCTACAGTGTAAAACTTTATGAAAAGTAGAGCCCAGGGCCAGGTGTGGTGGTTCAGAACTGTAATCCAAGCACTTAGGAAGGCCAAGGCGGGAGCTTTGCTTGAGCTCAAGAGTTTGAGACCACTCTGGGCAACATAGTGAGACTCCATCTCGACAAAAAATAAATATGAAAAAACAAATTAGCCAGTTATGGTAGTGTGCACGTGTATTCTTAGCCACTTGGGAGGCTGGGGTGGGAGGATCACTTGAGCCTAGGAGTTCAAGGCTGTAGTGAGCTATGATTGTGCCACTGTACCCCAGCCTGGGTGAAAGAGCAAGATCCTTAAAATAAAATAAAATAAAATAAAGGCTCAGCTCTAGAACCGACAATAGTAATAAAAAGAAGACATTCTTTAGTGACATAAAACTTGGGTGTTATGTCTCACATTGGCTATTATTCTTACATGCGACAACATAACAATGAGAAAAGCCAGATACAAAAAAGCATGTATTGTATGATTCCCATTTATATAAACTTAAAAATGGGCAAAACTAATGTATGGTGTTAAAAGTCAGAATTGTGGTGTACCTCAGGGAGAGGTAAACAGTGAGAAGGGGCACCATGGGGTCTGCCAGCTTCTGGCAGTGTGCCAGTTCCTAATCTAGGGACTGATAACTTGAGTGTGTTCATCAAACTCTTCACCTAATCATTTGTACACTTTTCTGTGATGTTTACGTTGCATTTTAAAAGAAGTTAAAGAAATATATTATAGAACTTAATGTACATTCTTTAGAACAATTTTATCCTAAAGAAATGTAAATTTATAGTCCGTTCTAGAGCTTATGATGTGTCTTTTTGAAAGTTTGACCTAATCTTAATCATGACAGATTTGGGAATGCTAATGTTTATATATATACTTTCATAATTACACCAAAATTGATGAATCTTTCTCTGGGAGCTATCCATTGATGTTCGTTGTAATTAGCAACCTGCTTCTGTTTCTGAAATTGTATTTTCAGTCATATAAGTGTGTTCAAAGGCCTCAGTGGGGACCAGAATTAGCTACAATTTATATTCAGTTCAGAACATAGAATTTGTTTCTCAAATTTCTCATTAGCTTGGCAGTTTATAAACTTGGATGTGTGTATGTGAGTTTTAGGAATCCGAGGATTGGACAAAAGAGAGAGACAAAGAGAATATTAAGGCAGTAAAGAAGAGTTTGGAAGATTAGAGATAAGTAGAAATAATGGCATTAGAAGGCACAAGTCTTCAGATAGTCATTCAGAAGCAGGATGATGAAATATTCTTTTGGCCAGACACATCATACTTATTCACCCTTTGTATTTAACTTCAATTGTTGGTTGAATGGACTCAGCTGTTCACACTGTAGAAGTAGTGGTAGTAATAGTAGCATGAGGAGTATAGATTTTGCTTTAAATATCACTCATTTAAAACACTTTTGTTCTTTGCTAGGTGATATGATATGATATACATGTCACATTTCTTGTTATGCATGAACCTACCCTTTAGTTGGAGAAACAAGACATTTAGAAGTGAAATGTTTAAATGAAAATACATGTGCAAGGTAAGTGGTGTAAATACACACACAGTAAACAGTAGCAATATTTGATACATTTTGCATTTGTTTGTATGCCAGTCAAATAATAAAGACCAGCTTTCTAATAGAAAAATGACAGAGGACTGGATTGGACAGCCTGTGAGGGGAGATACATAAATCACCAATACCTACATGAAAATATGTTTAGTATCACTGGTAATCGAAGGATCACAAATTAAAATTTCACCTATCAAATTGGCCAAATTGAGAAAAACTAATAATAGTCAATGCTGGTTAAGTTTTAAGGAAATCAGGAGTGACAATGGGCATAATCTTTCCAATGGAAAATTAAGCGATGCATATCAAAATTTAAAATGTACATACTCTGTGACCAAAGGCAGATACAGGGTTTGTGGAGCCCAAGCCTATGCAACTGAGGAAGGGAGAGAGTTCTTTTAAAAATGGATTCCAAAGTTATAAATACAAAATTAGGTATAACATTAAATATTTATTTGAATGAGGAAAACATCACAACAAATTTTTATGAAATTGGTAAATACTATAAACATCACAAAATCCGTCTCTATGAGGCAAACTTGAATCAGTCTGGCTCCAGGGCATGGCTCTTAACAGCTGTGCTCTGACTGCCTCAGAATACATCATTCATCTATGTCCGTTGACTACTAAAGACCAAAACACATTTGCAACTTCTTGCTACCTCTGCTGCTAGTGCCCTGGTCTAAACCTCCATCGTGTCTCTCTTGGATCATGGGAATACTCTCCTAACTGGTCTCTATATTTTGCCCTTGAACAGAATACATGTATTATGTTTTTAACATTTTTAGTAATCAACTTTCTGACACTCCTCTATTTTATTTATTATATTATTTTTGTTACTCTTTTATTGCCTTTTCATGTGACAATGATTTTGTACTATTTTCTACAAAGAGACAGGAAAGATAAGTCCTCTAGCATGGTAGGTGGAAATTTGTTTTTTTATTGTTAATAGTTGCATAAAACCTGAAAATTCTCATGCACACAAATTTGCTATTTGTAGCACTGCCACAGGTCTGTTGCATTTGTAATTGCATATACTGCATTATTGAATATGTTTCTGACAGGAGAGAGCTTTCATTTAGTCTAGCCACTGATGAAAACTGAATCCTTTGTTTACAATTTTAGATACGTGGTGATTGGAAGAATTTTCTACAGACAAGCTTGTGGCTCTATACATTTTACATTTTACGTCCTGTTTCTCCTTCACTATTCATATATTTCTGGTGCCAGGCTTGGCAAGAAGTGTTTTCATTGTGTTGTGACCTCTGGCCTTGCAGGGTGAGATGGAATGAGGGGTAGTAGGAATATTCCTGCCTTTTCTTCTAGTCTGGAACAGCTATCAATACCTATCCCTGGAAGTGACCCCAAATCTATGTAAAAAACCCACTAAACCAAAATAAAGTATAATTCCAAAGTCAGTTTGAACCACCAGATTCCAAAAATGTCCGTGGCTCCTTCAGTGCAGTCAGTTCAAGGGGAAGTCTGATGAAAGGAAAATTGCAGTAGATGGCAACAGCCGTCATAACAGATCCAGTTAAAATATTTTATTTTCACAAATTTTACAAAAACAGGGCCATTGAACACATTTTGAGGATCCCTTTTATGTATCAGAAGAAGCTTTAGGAAATGAGGGACCCTGAAAATTAAACTTAATTAGGCACCTAATGTATGTGCCTCTGTCTATGACCAGGATACTTCTAAGAATTTATCATAAGAAAAATATGCAGTAAAAATCAATAATAGCAAACATTTATTGAATGCTTACTGTATGCCAGACACCTTGCTAAGACTTCATTTTGAGTTTTTATAATGAGCATTTTATTTTTATATTAAAAATTTCCAGAGAACAATGTCTATGTTTAAATGAGAATTTTAGTTTAGACAGTGTCAAAATTATGATCATTTTTACTTCATCTTTTCACTTCAACTTTTATATGGATTTATTCACTTTATTTATACAACTACATAGTGAATGCTAGGCAGTGTTCTAGATGTTGAAACTCCTGCCTTCATGAAGCTTACACTCCAGTTGGACAAGATACTCAGTAAATAAGTTAACAAGATAAATAAGTGAAGTCTATTATCACATGTTGGATGGTTATAAGTACTAAGGAGAAACAAAACAGCAAGCAAGGAGGTAAGAAATATGTATGTGTATGGAGCGGAGGTTGAGATTTTAGATGGATCACTTCACCGAGAAGGTAATACTTAAGTAAAGACCAGGCCAGGCACGGTGGCTCATGCCTGTAATCCCAGCACTTTGGGAGGCCGAGATGGGATGATCACCTGAGGTCAGGGTTCGAGGCCAGTCTGGCCAGCATGGTGAAACCTCATTTCTACTAAAAATACAAAAATTAGTTGGGGGTGGTGGCAGGTGCCTATAATCCCAGCTACTCAGGAGGCTGAGGCAAGGAGAATTGCTCGAATCTGGGAGGTGGAGGTTGCAGTGAGCCAAGATCACGCCATTGCACCACTCTAGCTGTGCAACAGAGTGAGACTCTGACTCAAAAACAAACAAACAAACAAACAAACAAACAAAAAAACCAAAAATCTTCTAACTGTGTAATCTAGGAAAACTCTAGAGTTCAATATTCAATATGCCAAAGGGTCTTCTTATATAATTTTAATGCCTGGATTACATTAGGGTGATGGTAAAGAGAAGCTACAACAGTCACATAGCTGATACACTTTTACTTGATATATGTACTCTTGGTAAAGGTAATATGGTACCTACAAAATTACTTCAGGGTCATGTTATATGTGGTCTTTTACTAGATGGCATTGGAATGAATTACCGTTTGAGGTAACAGAATTATCTTTCCTGGAGTTCTTTAAAAATAGGATAAACACTGACAGAACTGTGATGCTTTGATTTAGGCAAATAGAGGTCAGTTTTTTTGGTATACCATAGGTCTTTTGATTTAGTAAGATGAATTTATTCAGAATTCAAAAATCTTTTCAAAAGACCTCTCCTATGTGGAGGCGGTAGGATCTGAACTGGGGGAATTACAAATGGCTTTAACAGACTGAAAGACGGGTTTTGAAGTACATTTTCCTTCCAAAAAAAAGAAAGAAAAAGGAAAAAAGGGAAAAAATAACCATTGTCATGTCAAAGGAGAAAAAAAGTTAAAGAAAAAAAACCTACCCCAAACCCCTGAATAACCTACATAATGTGGGTATTTTTTTGTATTAAGGAATGTTTTTAGTATTTTAAAAATACTTTTCAACCATGGTTCTACTGAAAAATAACAGTTTTACATGACATATAGATTTATAAAAATTACATGTTACTGTGTTTATAGAAAAAAATGGTAGCTGTGTTTTAAAAAGATACTGAAGCAACTCTTGTGTGAAAATACACAGGTGGTGTTGAAATAGAAACAAGCCTAGGCACTAGGGTTCCTAAGGTCTGCTTTCATCTCAGCCTCTCATTTGTTAGGTTACATTTCAGGGCTAGCATTAATAACTGCCATTGTATCCCGGTTTTCTTTCATCTTCTCTTCTCACCCCAGGCCCCATTTGGGGGCCAGGAATTCCTTTGAGAATCTGAAGGCAGCCATGAAAGCTCTCCTGTAAATAATGTGCATATACACAACAGATTTGCATGTAAGTTTAGGGGTTTCATGGTTTCTTGAAAGCATCTTTGAACCTTAGCTGAGTGTGCATGAATTAGAATACATCAGTAAGAACATGGGACTGCAAAATATACCATAGGAACAATGGTTAGTGCATCTCACTGTGATGAGCTAGAAAAAGAAAGACTTGAGGACAGGTCGTTAATGAACTGTCACACATATCTGAAGAGCTGTTATGTGGAAGGAAGAAGTTTATTTGGGGTTGTTTTAGAGCTAGGTGGTCCACCACTGTAGCCACTGGTCTCATGTGACTATTTAAATGAAAATTAAATAAAATAAAAAAATTTTCAGCTTTCCGTTCATAGTAGCCACATTTGAAGTGCTCAGTGTTCACATGGCTGCTGAATTGGGCTGTTTCATCTTTGTAGGGAGTTCTCTTGGACACAGCTGCTCTGAAGTTTTGAACTTTCAACAGAGTGAATTATGGCAAGGCAGATTTCAGCTCATTTCTAACAAAACTGTCCTATTAATTTTAACTGTTCAGTGCCTGTGCTGTTGAATCGGCTGCCTCAAAGAATAGTAAGCTTTCTGTCATTTGAAGTACTCAGACGGAGACTGGATTCCTACTTTTTGGAGTGATGTAGAAGAATTTCCTACCCAGAACCTTAGGGTGTTTAAGTGGGAAGAAGACTCAGCAATTCAACGTTTCTTTTACTACAGATGAAGACACAGACTCAGAGTCAGTTTTGCCCAAAGACCCACAACTGATTAATGGCAAATGCTAGGTGTCCTCATGAATCCTAGTTTAGTACTTTTCCACTTACTCTCTCCCACTCTTCTGCAGTGAAAACTACAGTGCAGCCAAACTGAATTTGTTATATTGAAACACGTTGTTCTCATTCCTGCCTCTGAGTCTTTGCTGTTTCTATGCCTTTTATCAAAGTGACATTCTTCACAAACTTAATTCTACTTATTTTCTAACTTCTACTCAGGTCTCAGAATATTCAAACCCATACCATCTCTTCTCTTTGCTAAACTACCTTGTAACAATGTACTCAAGCGTTTATACTCTCTGTGATTATTATATCTTATCTTATCACTTTGATGAGCTTCTTAAAGACTGTGATTACTATTTTCATGCGTGTATCCTTTTTCTGTCTTCCTCACTAGAATATAAGTTCCTCAAGGGCAGGGACTATAGCTGTCTTTTTCACTATTCCTTACTATGCAGTTACTATCCAGCACATGTCTTAGCACCATAATAGGTACTCAACAAATATACTCAACAAATATTTGTTGAATGAGTGAATCAATTTTTCTCTTCTAAAACATGTGATATTATGCTAAGCTTTCCATGAATTCTCAATAAATACTTTTCTAAGCAAACATTTCTGTTTCTATAAAATAAGTATTAAAAATAGGAATATGAAAAAAACGAAGTAAGGCATTCCAGCATGTAAAGTGCTTGGGAGTCCTCACTCCCTTCCAAACCTGAGCAAACTAAAACTTGGTAAGTTTTCCTGGACCTATCAGCAGTCTCAGGGGAGATCGCTTGCCACCTGAAAATCTGAAGAAACAGGTACATTCAGACAGTCACAGCTAAGGTTTGCTTACCTACAGCAGAAGCAACTGGAACCATAGACTAGAAGGGCCATTGTAGTTTTGATGAATTGCTGGAGGCTAAGTGTTGACTAGCTTGAGTGTGGAACTCCTAGGCACAGGAGTCTTAGAGAGGGCTCACGCTTACATGGATTTTACCTCCCGGAACCCCATCAGGTTTTCACAACAAAGAGCCAAGATAGACCCTGTCCTGGCTCTGGCGAGGGGAAGGGGAAAGTAATGACTTTGAAGTGTGCTCAGAATGTTCTCTATGATAAAGACCTACTCTCCAAGGAAAAGGGCTTTACCAGAGTCTTATCCCATCTGGGGAGAAGATAGTTCTTTGACTCAGAGCCCCTCTAAATTCCTGTGCCAACTAAGGAAGGAGGAGAAAGGTTAAGAAACATTTGTAAAGGTCACAGTACAGCAACATAGACCCACCAAAAGATTGAGATGTAATCCTAAGAAAATGGAATGCTTCCCTTCCCCACTCTTTACCACCACAGCAACAGGGCTTCTTATAATAGCAGTGGATTACTGCTGGAAGAGCTGCAAGATGCAGGCAGACACTGGCCAAGGAGAGGGGGTCTCAGGAAAGCCCAAAGACAACAGGAGAGATGAAAACCAAAAAAAGACACTAGAGGACTTTGAAACCTCTGACAACCACATTTATAGCAAACATTATATACAGTCCAATCTTACACAGATAAATCTCAAGCTGAAGTCATTTTTGCCTCATTTCCTGTTATCTGATACATCATGTCTAGCTTTCAAGAGAAAATTACACAGATGAGGCTGGGCATATGGCTCATGCCTGTAATTCTAGCACTTTGGGAAGCTGAGGTGGACAGATCGCTTGAGCCTAGGAGTTCAAGAGCAGCCTGGGCAACATGGTGAAACCCAATCTATACAAAAAATACAAAAATGAGCCTGGCATGGTGGTGCATGGCTGGGCTGTAGTCCCAGCTACTTAGGAGGCTGAGGTGGGAGGATCACTTGAGCCTAGGAGGTCAAGGCTGCAGTGGGCTGTGATCACATGATTGCATTCCAGCTTGTGCAACAGAGTAAGTAAGACCCTGTCTCAGCAAAGCATGCTAACAGGCAAGGAAAAATAGAGTCTGTAGATACAAAACAAGCATCAGGACCAGACTCAGATGTGACGCAGATTTTGGAATTATCACACAGGGAATTTCAGTAGCTATGATTCATATGTTAAGGGCTCTAATAGGAAAAAGTAGATAACATGCAGGAACAGAGGGGTGATGTAAGCGGAGCGATGAAAGAGCTAAGAAAAGATCAAAAGGAAAAGCTAGAAATTAGAAACACAGAAACAGAATGAAGAATGCCTCTGAAGGGTCACTCAGAAGACTTAACATGATTTTTAAAAGTCTCAGTGATCTTGAAGATAGGTCAATAGAAACTTCCCAAACTCAAATGCAAAAATAAAAGAGAATGGGGGAAAAAAAAGAGCCAGGCATGGTGGCTTATGCCTGTGATCCCAGCACTTTGCGAGGCTGAGGCAGGAGGACTGTTTGAGTCCAAGAGTTCCAGACCAGCCTGGGCAATATAGTGAGACCCCGTTTCTACAAAAAATAAAAAAATTAGCCAGGCATGGTGGCATATGCCTGTGGTCCCAGCTACTTGACAGGCTAAAGGCTAAGGCAGGAGGATTGGGAGGATCACTTGAGCCTGGGAGGTGGAGGCTGCAGTTAGCTATTAATGTGCCACTGCACTCTGGCTTGCTTGATAGAGTGAGATTGTGTTTCAAAAAACAAACAAATGAACAAAAAACAGAAGATGCAAGAACTCAGAACTTTGGTACAATGTCAAAAGGTGAAACGTACACGTACAGGTAATTAGAAGATCAGAAGGAGAAATAAGAGAGAATGGAACAAGAGAAATATTTGAAGTGCTAATGACTGATAATTTTCTAAAATTAATGACAGACATCTAATCTAAATTCAGATCCAGGAAGCTCAGAGAACACAAAGTAGAATAAATTCCACAAAGTCAGCCGGGCACGGTGGCTCACGCCTGTAATCCCAGCACTTTGGGAGGCCGAGGTGGGTGGATCACGAGGTCAGGAAATCGAGACCATCCTGGCTAACCGAGTGAAACCCCGTCTCTACTAAAAGTACAAAAAATTAACTGGGCATGGTGGCGGGCGCCTTTAGTCCCAGCTAGTTGGGAGGCTGAGGCAGGAGAATGGAGTGAACCCAGGAGGTGGAGTTCGCAGTGAGTGGAGATTGCGCCACTGCACTCCAGCCTGGACAACAGTGCAAGACTCCTTCTCAAAAAAAAAAAAAAAAATTTCACAGAGTCTATACTTAGATATATGATATTCAACTTTGGAATATGAAAAGACAATCTTGAAAGAAGCCCTGGGGTTGGGGGGATCACCTTACCTATAGAGAAATAAGAATAAGAATTACAGTGGACTTCCCATCATAAACTATGCAAGTGAAGTAAAATACTTAACGAGTTTAAAGAAAAATAAACCCTTACCAACCTTGAATTCTAAATCCATAAAAATTATCCTTCATGTGTGAAGGAGAAATAAAGACTTTTTCACGTAAGCAAAACTGCGGGGATTTATTACTAGCACAGCATACCTACTCCTTATAAAATGTTAAAAGAAATTCTTCAGAGAAAAGAATAATGATAGTTCAGCAACTTAGATCAACATTAAGGAAAGAAGAACATCAGAGAAGGAATAAATTAAGGTAAAGTAAAATCTTTTGCTTTTCTCAATGATTGAGCTAAAAGAAAAATTTGTTTAAACTGATAATTGTAACAATGTATTAGATAATCATACCATATGGTTAAGTGAAATGAATGACAACAATGTCATAAGAGGTTGGAGGGAGGAATTGGAAATATACTGTTATAAGTTACCTGAACTACACATGAGATGGTATAGTATGAGTTGAAACTGAACTTCGATTAGTTTAAAATGCATATTGCAAACTCTAGAACCACCACTAAGAAAATTAAAAGAAGTATAATTGAGATGCTCAGAGAGTAGATACAATGTTATATAAAATGCTCAATTAAAACAGGAGAAAGAAGAACAAGAGGGGAGAATTAAAGCAAGAGAAAGCAAAATAAGAAAAAGTATATAATTCATAGGGAACCTAGAGCTGTAGGCAAATCCTTATTGTTTACAAGAAGCCCCCTTTAAATATAAAGCATCAGGTTAAGAGAAAAGGGATGGAGAATTATACACTGTGTTAATACCAATCAAAAGAAAGCTGGAATCACTATCTTAATTTTAGACAAGGCAGACTTCAGTACAAGGGAAATATCAGGGGTAAATAGGGACATTGAGAATGATAAAAGTGTCAGTTCTCTAGGAAGACATAACAATGCTAAAAATATGTGCACCAAACAACAGAGAATCAGAATACATGAGGCAAAAACTGATGGACCTGCAAAGAGGCACAATTTCAAAAGGACAAATTCACAATTGTAGCTGCAGACTTCAACACCCCTCTTTCACTAGTTGATAGACCAAGCTAGCAGAAAATCAGTAAGGACATAGTTGAGTTCAATAGCATTATCAGTCAGCTTGATCTAATTGACATTTATAAAACACTGCATCCAACAATAGCAGAATCCACATTTTCAAGCTTGCATGGAAATTTACCAAGATAGATCACATCCTGGGCCATAAAACATACCTTAACAAATTTAAGAGAGTAGAAATTATACAAAGTATGTACTCAGGCTGCAATGAAATTAAACCATAAATCAATAACAGAAAGATATTTGGAAAATCCCCAAATATTTACAGATTAAACAGCACCCTTTGCAATAACACATGAATTGAAGAGGTCACAAGATAAATTTAACAGTATTTTGAATAGCCTGTAGTCTCAGCTACTTGGGAGCCTGAGGCAGGAGGCTTTCTTTTTTTTTTTTTTTGAGAGACAGAGTCTCGCTCTGCCGCCCAGGCTGGAGTGCAGTGGCCTTGAGCCCAGGAGTATGAGTCTAGCCTGAACAACATAGTGAGATCCAGTCACTTAAAAATTTTTTTTGAATAATATAAAATTTAGAATATAACTTATAAAAACTTGTGAGTTTAACTCCTGTCTCTCCATATACTAGCAGTAGCAGTGCAACTGTGAATAACATACTTAAATGGCTGTTCTTATTTTCTTTTTTTTCTTTTGAGATGGAGTCTTGCTCTGTCGCCCAGGCTGGAGTGCAGTGGCCGGATCTCAGCTCACTGCAAGCTCCGCCTCCCGGGTCTACGCCATTCTCCTGCCTCAGCCTCCCGAGTAGCTGGGACTACAGGCGCCCGCCACCTCGCCTGGCTAGTTTTTTTGTATTTTTTTAGTAGAGACGGGGTTTCACCGTGTTAGCCAGGATGGTCTCGATCTCCTGACCTCGTGATCCGCCCGTCTCGGCCTCCCAAAGTGCTGGGATTACAGGCTTGAGCCACCGCGCCCGGCCCTTATTTTCTTAAAATAATTTTAGTATTTAAAACTTCACCTAAAATAAGTTCTAATGTTCTATAGCATAGTAGGGTGACTAGAGTTAACAATAACATGTTGCATATATTTTGAAGTAGCTAGAAAAGAGGATTTTGAAAGTTCTCATCACAAAGAAATGATACATATTTGAGGTGATGGATATACTAATTGCCCTGGTTTTATTATTACACAATGTATACATGTATCAGAACATCACACTGTACCACATAAATATATACAGTTACTATTTGTCAATCAAAAGCAAAATAAAACAAAAACACAAAAAATTGTGGGATGAAAAGAAAATAGCGCTTAGAGAACAATTTATAGCACTGAATACTTACGTTAGAAAAGAAGAAACAATGAAACAACAAAAAGATCTTTCATTAGCTAAATGAATAAACAAATTGTGGTATATCTATACAAAAAATAAACAGATGGAGGAGAAGAAGCAGTCTCTCCTACAGAATTCCAAACAATTGATGCGGATACTTCACCCTCAAGAAAGTGGAATATAATTTTCCACTCCATAAGTGTAGGTTATGTATTGTGACTTTGTTTCAGAGTATAGTGTGGAAAGGGTAAGGAAGCGACTTTATGGTAGTTACTCACAGCAGTTGCTTCTAGTAGTTATAAACACATTTCAGCCAGATGATCAAGATTGACATCATCAGTGATAACTACTATTGCTGTTATGTATGATGTGATAAAAATAACACCTGAAATCTGTGGTCTTCCTTTCCAGAATTCATAACTCCAGTCTCATCATGAGAAAAACATCAGACAAATCTTAATTGTTGGCATTTTACAAAAATGAATACTCCTCAAAGCTGTTAAGGTCATCAAAACCAAGGGAAATCTCAGAAATTGTTAGAGCCAAGAAGACCCTAAGGAAACTTGACAGCTAATGAAATGTGCTTTCTTGGATGGGGTCCTAGAGCAGAAAATAATATTAGGTAAAATGAAGACAATTGAATAAAGTATGGACTTTAGTTAATAATGATGTATCAATATTGGTCCTTTAGTTGTAGCAAATGTGCATTTAGAACATGTAGTAATAGGGGAAACTCTCTGGGGTTATGGGAACTCACTGTACTATCTTTGTAATTTTTCTATAAATCTAAAACTATGCTAAAATACATTTTATTTTAGAAAAATCAGTGTAAGGATACCTACTCATGTGTTCATTTGTAGAATTCTTAGCCAAACCATTTCTTCCAGTTTCAATAATTTCTGCTGAATAAAACTTTTGGTATTGATGCTACTCACTTTATTTTTGGAATACAGCACTTTATTTCTAGAATATAGCAATTCTCTGATTTTTCCATATAAATATATGCAAGAACAAAAGTGTGCTTTAGTTGTTAGAATCCTATATAGTCCATATATTCTTCAGCACCCATGTTATTCATTGTCACTTTACAACCTGCTATTTAAGGACAAAATACATAGAGTCACAAATGGAAAGTAAAGAAGAACCATCTCTTTCATCTCCTCATTTTATCGTCACAGTATGAAGTGTCAGTATGGAAAAGGCATCACTTTGAAAGCAGACTGTCTGGCAGAAACTGCAAAACTGCATTTTGCAATGGTGTCATCCAAACTCTGGGGAATTCTGTTATTCAGAAGCCTCTGTGGTTCATTCATGCATTAAGAGGACGAGCCTTGCTGCTTTCTCATCTGACAGAGGAGAATGTTGCCATGACAGCTGTTAGGAGATGAGGAGATGTGTAAAGGGCATCCATAATGAAAAGAGAAAATAGCCTGGCTTCTTAGGTCTCACGGATGATGCATGGAGTGGCATGTGTGGATTCTCAAAATGAACCTTGAAAATCTGTTAGTCCCGTGTTAGTAATAATGTTACACACACACACACACACACACACACACACAAAATATGTTTCTTTTCCAGTAGTCTAAGAAGCATGTAGAAAAATTAAACCTCAACTAAAACCACTCATAGATACCTCTTTTTCCATCTTTGGAGTGTAGACTGCAGATCTACCATATTGAAAATTTAAAACATTTGTTAGTGGTTAATATAAGGGAAAATATTTTCCAAAAAGGCAGAATCTTTTTTGAAAAGGTCCTAAAACCAGAAAAGATGTTAGAGAGTAATCAGAGAGCTTAAGTAGATTTCATCTCTTTAGTCCCAGAGAGTAAAATATATTTTCTTTATCTAAAGATGTTGAAGGAATATTTACTGATTGAAGGATATAATATCTTACCTTTTCTTCAAAATAATATGGGAATGGGGAGTTGTTTAGGGCCGTAGGCAAAACAAGATTGGTAATGAATCGATTATAGAATATTATTATGGACTGAATTGTACCCCCTGTCCCTGCTCCAAAAATTCATCTGTTAAAGCCCCCCCAGTACCTCAGAATGTGACTGTATTTGAAGACAGGATCTTTGAAGAGGTGCTTAAGTTAAAAATGAGGCCTTTAGAGTATTCTCTAATTAGGCCTGTTATCCTCATGAGAGGAGGAAATTTGGATACACAAAGAGACACCAGGAACATCCATGTAAAGAGGAAAGACCATATGAGGACATTTTGAGAAGACATTCATCTGCACACCAAGAAAAGAGACCTCGGAAGAAACCACCCCCGCCTGCCAATCCCTTAATCTTAGGCTTATAGCCTCCAGAACTGTGAGAAAGTAATTTTCTGTGGTTTAAGCCATCAGTTTGTGGTAATTTGTTATGGCAACCAGAACAAACTCATACAAATACCTATCACATAATCGGAGTATGTGTTATCTAATCTCTGGGGAAGGTTAAGTTGCTTTGGGAGCCTCATGATGGACAGCAAAATCAGAACTGGGGGGATCAGGGAAAACTGGCTGGAAGAGGGTGGACATTAGCCTCGTGAAAAGCCAGTGGGAAGAGAATTTTAGGTAGAAGAAGGAGGATATACAGAGGTCTGGATATAGAGGCATGGCATGTTTGGGAAAGTAAAAATAGCTCAACAGGGATGAATTCTAGGTTGTGGGTGAATGGGGGACTAGTACGATTCGGCATTAGGGCAGTAAGCTTTTATTCATCTCATACGCACACCCACACATCACACATCTACACACACACGTGTTTATACTCATTTTGTTTACTGTCAGTGTCTCTTCTCTAGAACATAAGTTCTTTGATGCCCTTTGTGTCTCTTTTGTTAACTGGTGTATGTCTCGCTACTTAGAATAGTACCTGGCACACAGAAGATATTCAACAAGGTAATTGCTGAATAAATAAATGAGTAAATTGCATGATTTGTTCTTTAGAAAAGTTACTTTGGCAGCACTGTGGGAAACATTTAGAATGTGGCCTCAAGCAGGGCTGTTAGGAGACTGTTGTAATAGTCCTGCTGAAGTTGATAGTGGAGGTGTAGATGAGAAGACTCAGCTAACGGGTGAGTTACTCAGGAGGTAGAACTAAGAGAACTTGTAATGTGATTGTCTATAAGGCTTAAAGAAGAATGGTCCCTCCCAGGTTCCTGGTGTAGGCACTGAAAGAAAGATAGGTTTGTTTTCTGAGGTAAGAAACATACAAAGAAAAGTAGACTTTGGATGTGGGTTGGAGGTACTGAGTTCAGTGTTGGTCATGTTTAGCTTCAGGTAGCAGAATGACATCCAAATCAAGATGTCTACTTGGTGATGACTGAGAGGGGGCTGTCTAGGCTGGATCTAGAGTGAGGAAACTTCAACTTAGAGGTGAACCTAAAGCCATAGAAATGGATGCCATTGTTCAAATAGAAGGTGTAGACGTGGAAGATGAGAACACAGAGTATTGAGAAGAAAATAGAAACAGGAAATCAAAATAAGCAGTGAGAAGTTTAGTGCACTTCCAAAAAACTCTTGAATTCCTTATTGTTATGTTTGTCATTACATTATAGAACTTTAAAACAAATACATAGTTCAGATTCTAGCTCTGAAGCTGTAGTCTTGGTAACTTAACCTCCTTATTCCTTCTTTTCCTTCATCTCTAAGATGGGTCCAATTATAATACCTACCTTTATTATAGATTTGTTGTGAGGGCTAGATGAAATATATGTAAAGCCTCTAGTATTATAATGTGCATTCAATAATTGTTCACTCATTATTTTTACTTATTAAGTTTAAACTTTCATTATTTTTATTTATTTATTTTTTTTGAGAGAGCGTCTCACTCCAGTGCAGTGATGCAATCATGGCTCACTGCAGCCTTGACTTCCTGGGCTCAGGTGATCCTTCCATCTCAGCCTCCCAAGTAGCTGGGACTACAGGTACATGCCACCACACCTGGCTAATGTTTTTTTTTGTTTGTTTTGTTTTATAGATGAGGTCCCACCATGTTGCTCACACTGATCTCAAACTCTGGGCTCAAGCAGTTCGCCACCTTGACCTCCCAAGTGCTAGGATTACATGTGTGAGCTACTGCGCTTGGCCTAAATATTTATTATTAAGTTTGATTATAAACTTAGTAAGTTTCCAGTTACGAACATTTGTGCTTACAGCTTACTATATCAACCATGGATCTCTAGGTGTGAATTGTTAAGTGTGACAGAGAACTTTTTAATGCTATGTTTGTGAATGTGTATGTATATAATTATTAAAATACACATTCAACTTTAATTAATATTAAGTTATTAATATACCTACATATTACTGATTACAAACTTAAGGCAACACTTAAAAACTTCAGAGTAAAATTAAGTGTGCTATTGACTGTTATTTATTGTTTAATCAGGATCTTGCCCCTTTCTCTTTTCTGTTTTCAGATGGATCTTTATTTAGCACCTTGAATATGTAAAAGTCCCGGACCCCTACACATTTACTGGCTCATTAAAGTGTGTTTGCACTTTTTTAATCTGTCGTCTTCTTTAACTGACGTCTTAATGCCATGGCTTCATAGGGGGTGCCCAGTTCTTTCTGCTTCCTGCCTGTTTTTTTTTTTGCAGAGAGGCCACTTTCGCTTTTTAATATTATTTGGTCTAAGTGGCACTGTTTAACAATAAGACAGGCACGTTGCAAAGGCCTCATGCTTGAGTCAGGATCTGTAAAATGTTCCCCACTTACTGTCTTCTCCTAATCAGAAAGGTCCTCTCCACTTGACCCATTTTTCCTGTCTCAATTCCTTTCCCCTTTGAAGTTCAATGTGGAAGTTTCTTTGCATAAAATTGTTTACGATAATATATTAATCCTCTTAGTAGGTTTCCATCCATTTCAAAAACTTCCCTCTCCTGAAGATTTCCTCTTATTATTAAAGGAAATAGGCTGTTTTCTTTCTAAATTTTAAACTGTTAGCTTGGGCTATGCTTGCATCACCACTACCACAGCTACAGCAAAGATAGAAAGATTTTAATATCCCAAAGGGAGGAAGAAATATAGAACTATAAATATATATATATGCTATTCGAGTAAGGCTGACTTCAAGGGTAGGCTCTCAGGCAAAACTGGCCTATTTATGGATGACCTTTCTGATTCAAAACATCATTCTCTACACTACTAGGCTACTTTCTGAAAAGTTTTTATGACAACTCTGCATAGAAATCCACCCTTTTGAAATACGTTAGAGTAAACAAACAACGTTCTTTAGCAATGCATTTGTTCGTTTGATCAATATTCAGCTGTTAATCAGTGATTATTTTCTGGATGCCAGGCACTAATGGCAGTAGTGATAGCATTCAGAAATGCACAGAGTAAACCCGCACTTGCTGTCATGGAGCTTAGAATTTAGTGGGGACACAGACACGAAACAAATACCTATGTAAGTATTCAATGAATATTTGATGAACAAATGAGCTTTAAAAAAATTGGGGCCAAGAGTATTCCCAAGAGAAAGAGAAAGGCAGCTGATTAAAACAAACAGACAAAAAATCCTTCTAAACTTCCCAAACTCGTGACCTTCTATAACTTGGTCTGTAACATCAACAGATACAGGTTTAACCTATTTTTGTAGTTTTTCCTTAAACTTAACTACTTCTGATATCATTGTTTCTGGAGCAAGCTGCTTATAAAATTCCAAATAACAAACTCTAAATGGTCATTTGGAAACATATTTGCAGGTGGGGCTTGCATTTTTCCATGTAAAGTCATTCATCCTTTTTTTTTCCTACCCAAATTCCCTGCCTCCTACTTCCCTAGCACTGTTTGTTGCTCATTTTTTCTTTGAAAACTCTGTTTTCTTGGTGTTGCTGACACCCATCTCCCCTGGTGTTCCTCCCTGTTCTGTGTTTGCTCCTCCTCCATCTCTGCTCTTCAGGAACATGAGCAACAAACAGTGCCAAATGCTGGTATTGCAAAAGGAAGTATTGTATATGCTGGTTCAGAGTTTAGTTTGTATGGAAAATACTTTTTATAAATTCTCCTAAAATATTCATAAACCTGTTATTTTTGAACAGGTCACAAAATAGGTATATCTTGTGGACACACAGATGGAATTTTGTACCACTTCTCAGTTAACTCCAACCTTGATCACTTTTCTAGATTTCTCTTATTTCTCAGGCCCTTTCCTTACAGGGGAGGGCGCTGACTACTGATTAAGAGGGAGTCAGAGTAGCCAGGGAAGGAGGAGGGAGGAAGACTTCAGGTGAAGTTCCTAAAAGCTCACATTTCATTTGCAGTCTCTACTAGGGTTTCTCAGCCTTGGCACTGCTGACATCTTGGTCTGGGTAATCTTGGCTGTGGGGCTGGTCTGAGTATTATAGGATGTTTAGCAGCTTCTCTGGCCTTTCTTCACTAGATGCCCCCATTTGTGTCGACTAAAAATGTCTGAAGACATTGTCAGATATCCCCTGAGGGGCAAAATAACTCCCCAAGTTGTAGCTGAGGACCCTTGCTTCATACTCCTTCCCTAAGCAATCCCATCCACAATCTTTGAATTAATTATGACCTATATGTTAACATACTCATGACTCCAGTTTAGACCTAATTTCTGAGCACCAGTGGTATGTCTTCTTGGATATTTCGAAGAGATTGCAAAGCCAAAAAAAGTCCAAATGCTGATCTTCTTACCACACTGCTGCTCTCGATGTTTCCTATCTCTTGAGAAGGCACCTCCATCTACCCATCTCCCTCACTCCATGTTTCTAGTCAATTGCTAAGTGCTGTTGATTTTGCATTCCAACCCTACCCCAGATTCCTTCCCTTCTCTCCGTATTTACAGCTCCCACCACTTCAGGTCAAACCATCATCATCTAATGCCTGGATAACTTGTGAGCCCTACCCTAAACTTCAGGAACTTTTGCTTCTGTACAATTCATTCCCCACATGACTCAGAGAGTCTTGTCAAACAGTAAATGTCAACAAGCCACTTGCATGTGCTTCTATCTGTTTTCAGGTTAAGGACCCAAATCCTTAACAAGACTAGTAACCTGTGTGATGTGGCTGCTTACCTTCCTTCTGTTTCCTAAACATACCATGTATTTCTTGCTACCTCTATGTCTCTGCACATGACTAGAATATTCCCAGTTACCTCCTTCCGATCACCATCTGAGCTATTTTCCACACTTAAGGATGTATATATATATATTTTTTCTCTCTCCTTATTTGAAATTTTACATTATAATGCTACTATAATGAAGATGGTGATATCAGCTTCATATTTTTGTGTATACATGCTTATATGAAGCTAATTAAACATGACAACATGAATATCTATGTACATACTTTTCTAAAAATGATCATGTATTTGTAAAAATATTAAACTAGCCTAAAATATTTTTAAAAATTAAAAATTAAACTAGCCTAAAAAATGAGAAAGTGGAGAGAGATACATATATATTTGAAGCTGCTTTTTAAAATGATATTTTCTATTTATCAATTTTTAATGCATGTTTTCTGGGTTTTTTTGTTGTTGTTTTTCTTCACAGTGTATCAAGATATTTGAAAAAATACTCTGGCAAGAAAATGTACTGTATCATAAAGATTCAAATGGAGATAATTTGTGGCTACCGAGCCAGGAATGTGTATGAGTCATAAATTAAACCTGACAAACCTGTCATAAAATATAAGTTTTAATAGATGCATAATCTGTGCTTTCATGACTGTGTCAGAATCAATAATACATCATCTGCTTTTTTTTAGATTGGCTCACATAAAGCAAAACTGTGAAAGTAAACACATTTTTTTAGTTCATGAGCAAAATTTTAAAATGTGAATGTGGCTTAAGCAAAAAAACCAACAAAACTATATATTAAATTATAGAATATGGAATATGAAAGTGGTTGTTTAAAAAAGAAATAGCCCATAAAAAATTAGGAGATAAATGACACATTGGAGAAAGATGGTTAAATATATAACAGGCAAAGAGTTAATTTCTTTAATATACAGGCGCTCCTACATATAAATAGTTTTAAAAGCTTACCAATTTAAAACGGGAAAGAACATAGACCAACATTTTTAAAAGGAGATTCAAATGGTAAGGACCTATTGAAGACATTGTTCATCCATCTAGGAATAAATTGTAACTACAAATAAAGTTTTATGCATTACGTGGGAAATTATTTTAAAAAGTAACAATAATAATAGATACCTGATGCTGGAGAGTGTATGGGGTACTGGGCACTCATTCTCTGCGGATGGGACTCTGGAAGCCCCTTTCATAATATGCATCAAAAGCCCTAAACTCTATTTCCCATTCTAGCAATTTATCCTAAGGAAATAACCAGTTACCAGGATGATGATTTCGACACCAGAAAGGTTATCTCAGTATTGTTTATAATACCTAAATACATAGAAGCAATATGAGTATCCATTAATAGATATTACAGTTTATCCACACAGTGGAATATTATTCACTTCTAAAAATGATACCTTAAATTTATTCACATGAAGAAAGTATTTATGATAGATACTTTCTTCATAGTATCTATCATAATGTAGAATGTAGAATATACCTAGGTCAAAATTGTAGGTCAAAATGTAGAATATACCTAGGACCCAAATCTTGGTTCCTGATACCATTCTCCAATAATAGAAACCAGGGCTCCTTGGAGAAATAGCTGATTCTAGTACTGGCACAGGAAACATAAAGGATGAAGAGCATTTTTTTTATTCCCAGAAAGTATGAAAGTCTTCAAAATCCAAAAATGCTGGGTATGCTGGCCCACGCTTCTAATCTCAGCACTCAGGGAGGCCACGATGGGAGGATTGCTTGGGTCAGGAGTTCAAGACCAGCCTGGGCCACATAGTGGTACTCCATCTCTATTAAAAAAATTAGCCAGGTGTGGTGGTGTTTGCCTGTATTCCTAGCTACTCAGGAGGCTGAGGTGGGAGGATCACTTGAGGCCAGAAGTTCCAGGCTGTAATGAGCCATGATTGTGGCCACTGCACTCTAGCGTGGGTGACAGAGTGAGACGTGTCTGTAAGTAAATAAATAAATAAGCAAAATCCATATATTTAATTCAAAGAGACACAAGAACCAACTGAAGAGCTCCCAGTGACCAACGATGGGACAATCTGAGCAATGAAACAATTTTGTATTATAGTCATAATCCAAAATATATAATAAATATTTATGAGTGTGTACTAAAGTACATAATTGAATAAACAAATAAATGAGGACTAGAGACAAATCACCCAAGCAGAAAGGTTCCAGATAATTTATGCAGATACTGAACCCTCAAGGAGATGGAATATAAATCTCCACTTCTTAAGTGTGGTTTATACATAGTGACTTCCTTCCAAAGAATATAGTATGGAAAGAGGAGAAAAATAAGTTTACAGTGAAGAAATCTGACATATACTACCTCAGTCATGTGATCGAGGTCAATATCAACATAGATAATTAATGTTGATAGTAGGTGCTCTTAATATGATGTGATGAAAATGGCACTTTACCTCTGTGGTCTTACTCTTCAGAACCTATGACCACAGTCTGAACACGAGACAAACATCTGACAAGTCCCAATGGAGGGACATTTGCAAAATGCCTGACCTGTAACCCTCAAAACTGTCAAGGTCTTCAAGTCATCAAGAACAAGAGAGGTCTAAGAAACTGCCATAGCCAAGAGTCGCATAAGGAGACGTGATGACTAAGTACAGCGTGTAAAGCTGTAATATATATAATCTAATATATATATATTAGATTAAAACTAAGAAAATCTGAATAAAGTATGGCCTCTGGTTAACAATAATGTATCAATATTGATTATTTAATTATAATTGCGACAAGTCTGAGATCAAGGTATTTGGCAGGGTTGGTTCCTTCTGAGAACCACGAAGAAAGCCTATGTTCCAGGCCTGTCTCCTTGGCTTATAGGTGGCTGTCTTCTCCTTGTGTCTTCATGTATCTTCCCTCCACATGTGTCTGTATTGATATCCTCTTTTTAGGACACCAGTCATATTGGATTGGGGACTTTCCTAGTGACCATATTTTAATTGAATTACCTCTTTAAAGACCCTGTCTCAAATATGGTTGTAGTCTGAGGTCCTGCAGACTAGGGTTTCAACATATGAATTTTGTGGGGGACACAGTTCAGCCCTTGGCCCCAGGTTTCTTACTATCAGAGAAAGAAGTTAAAAATAAGCAACAGAGGAGGGCTAGAGTGAACCCCGTGTTGATTGAGTCAGCGGTATTGGTGGGGACTCTTGTTTAGTTTGTGTGTGTGTGTATATATATATATATATATATATATACACACACACACAGAGAATACACACACACACAGAGATAATAGAAATAAATATAGATATGTTATGTCAGCTAATATATATACACATATTGCACAGCTCTGTATGCTGAGGGGACCTTGATGCAGTGACCTCCCAGTAGTAGTGACAAGCATGCCTGGTGCCCAGATCGTTTCTAAATACCATTCCCTAATAAAAGGAGAAATAGCTGCTTCTAGCACTGGGACAGGGAAAATAGGACATTATCCTGGGAGAAAATTTAAGGAGAAATGGTGTATGTACATAGCCTCAATGTATCTTCTTCTCCTAAACATTTATGAATTGTGTGGTGGTTTTAACATCTGTCTACACTCATTTATATGCCTCTCTCCAAGAGGTGGAGCTCAATTCTCTGTCACTTAAGTGTGTACTTAGTGATTCACTATTTTAGAAAGAGAAACAGAGGAGCTGTACAGTGGAGAAACCTGGCAGATACCACCTTAACCAACTGCTCTAGTTGAACATCTCTAGTGATAAATCCTGCTGGTATCATCTACTCCTGGTATGTTGACGTGAGAGGGTGATTTACCTCACCACCCTCCAAAGTCTATAACCCCAGCCTGTTAATGAAAATAGCAACAGCAAAAACCCCAAATGGAGGGACCTCCAATGGAATACCTGATCAGTTTGCTTCAAAAGTTTCAAGGTCATAACAAAAAAGGAAAGACCAGAAGACACTAAATAGGCTTGATGACTAATGCGACATGCTGTCCAGGAGTGGAAAAGGACATTAGTGGGAAAATTGGCAAAATCCAAAAAAAGCCTAACGTTTGGTTAATAGTATTATAGCAATGTTAATTTCTTAGCTTTGATAACTGTTACTTAAAATGGTAATATTAGAGGAAGGTGCTTGAAGGGCATATGGAAACTCTTTGTACTATTTGCACAACTAACTCTTTTGTAAATCCAAAATTATTGCGAAATAAATAGGTTTTAAAATATAGCATACATAATAGCATTAATTCACTCAAAAGCTCTTCCGTGTGCTAAGAATACTCAACGAATAAAACAGGTAATTATGCTTGCTCTTGTAGAGCTTTCATTTTTATCACCAATCGATCCTTTTTTGTTAAAAAATGTAGTATAGGACGGGCGCAGTGGCTCACGCCTGTAATCCCAGCACTTTGGGAGGCCGAGGCAGGTGGATCACTTGAGGTCAGGAGTTCGAGACCAACCTGGCTAACATGGAGGAACCCCGTCTCTACTAAAAATGCAAATTTAGCCAGGCATGGTGATGCACGTCTGTAATCCCAGCTGTTGGAGAAGCTGAGGCAGGAGAATCTCTTGAACCTGGGACGTGGAGGTTGCAGTGAGTGGAGATTGCGCCACTGCACTCCAGCCTGGGTGACGAGAGTGAGACTCTGACTCAAAAAAACAAAACAACAAAAAAAGTAATATATACTATCATATCTATTTTGTTTATAAGTTTCAGTTGGATGATAAATGGAAATATTTGGATGAAGGTGCTATTATTTGAAAGAGAAAGTATGTAATTTAGACCAGAATATGGAGTTTTAGAGATAGAAAAGTCTTGCAGAGATTATCTCTTTTAAATCAGTGGTTCTCCATGTGCGCTCCAGGGCCAAGCAGCAGCAGGGCCTACGAACTGGTTAGAGATGCAAATTCTCAGGCTGAAACCCAGTTTTAGCAAATTAAAAACTTTGGTGATCAGGCTCAGCAATCTGTATTTTAACAACCCCTCAAGGTGATTCCACTGCTCCAGTCCCAGTATCCTCATAGGTGAAAGAATAATAATACCAACCTCTGATAGTTTATGTATAATGTGTGTAATGCAAACCAATTTAGCAATTTACACGACACATTGTAAGTTGTTCATGAAAAGATATCAATTAAGACTAGATGTCACCATCCGCTTAAATGTCTTCATGGCTAACTCCTTTACCTCCTCTGGGGCTTTGCTTGAGTGGCACTTTATCCATGAGGCCTTCTGTGGCCACCTTCTTTGCAAATGCACCATGCCTTTCTTCCTTTAGTCCTTCTTCCTGGAACTTGCAATCTCCTTTTCTCCTTCCCTCATCCCATGCCCCCCTGCCTCCCCCATAGCACGTATCTCCTTCTAATAAATTATATATTTTACATATTCATTATGTGCTTTTTAAATGTCTGTCTTCCTCTGTCAGATTGCAACTTATCAAGGGAAGGGAATCTCTGCATTCACTGATGCAGGTCAAGTGCTAAAATCAGTGCCTGGCACATAGTAGGCACTTAACAAATGTTTGTTCCACATTGAATGGTTGATATTACTGTCTGATGAAAGTGGATTACAAATTATTCTTTAGGCACTTCTGGGGTTCTGCATATTTAATTTGACTTAGGATAAGTTTCTTTAATTAGGCTGTGTTTTTGGTACTGACTGATGGTCTCCCCACCCCAGAACCACCAGCTTACTGGTGTGGTTGAGGCAGGGATGGGGTGTCCCAGGATACTTGGCCACAACGAGACATTTATCTTTCTCCTAGGGATCTAGTCCTAAGTGGCTGGATTCTGGGAGAAATTTCACGCACAAAAGGACTGTGTAGCTAAAAGAGTTTAAAACTCATTTGTCTGTACCATTTAGTACAAATGAGTTTGTTTTCCCAAATATTGCTGAACTAGGCAGCAATTTTTTATTGGTGAGAGTGATAGTTAAGATTTACAAAGTTGTTCTTAGCAGATGGAACCTAATAGCGATGTCATGAGGAAAGAATTAGGAGAAGGGAAGAGATGAGACAGAAGGGATTTAGATGGACCAGGCAGATCCACTGATAGTGGAAAATAAAAGTAGGAGAGGTGATAAAGGCAAAGTCCACATGAAGAGACGGCCTTGAAACCCAGTATGAGAAACGCAAACTCTGTGCAGAGGAGTCAGTGGAGAATTCTCCGAGAAGTGCTGTGACAGCTGCAAACAAGATGGGTTTTGGCAATACTTTTTAACAGTTTTGGGGTTCGGAAAGAACTGTTGAAATCTGCTAAACAAGAGACCAGATTTTGAGTGTGAAGTTTTACTAGAGGAGCTGAGAAAGACCATATCCTTATTATTTAGGTTATCGATGGTGTGTGTGTGTGTCTGACACACACTTTTTCTTTGGCTTGTCATTTAGTGGCTGATACAGAGTTACTCAGTGTTATTCAGTTTTGTCTACTTTTTTTTTTTTTTTTTTTTTTTTTTTTACATTTTTTCTAATCTTTTATAGTGCTGCCTCTTTAATCTGTCATCTTTGGTGAGAACAGGAGTCCTCATAAGAAACCACTAATACCCGTGAGCATCAGAGCAGTAACAGAATTATATCCATACTTTGGTGATAGCATTTCTAAAAGCCTGCCTTCTCTATTATTTTGCTGAGCAGAATTTAAATTTTCCAGATGTCTCAAGGATAACCATTGTGAGCATTGTGATTTACGCTAAAAACAAACAAAACACAGCATGTCTCTCTAAGCTTTAGTTTCCTTGTCTTAAAATGGAGATGATGACATTGCCACCCAATTCACAGGTTGCTGCTAGTCAAGTGAGATAATCCTTATGGGGTGCTTCCTCTGTGCCTGGCTAAGTAGTAAGTCCTGAATGAATGACGGCTGCTAGAGTCACCATTAACATCATCATCCTCTGGCCTCTCCAGCTCTTTACCTCTGCCTGCCTTGTCCTTTTCCTTCATAGCCTTTGCATAATCATAGTTTTTGTCTCACCTGGGTTGTGTCTGTCCTTTTCACGCTTGTGACAAATGGTAGACACTCAATAAATGTTGATAAAATGAATCCTTGAACATATGACTTTTTTTTTTTTTTTTGGTTTTAAATGAAAAGGCATTCTCCATTTGTTGCTGGCTAAATGATTTCTTTGGAGATATGGTACAATTTCTATGTTTAAAAAATTTACTTCAGTATAACATTTCCCTTCTGATTTGGGTTGCAGCTATACACAACAAACTTTGGAATTTAAATATCTATGTGTGGCATAGTCAAGCTCTATAGCATATTTTTAAAAGTCCTCATGTAGCTCTAATCGTAAACTTGAATAATTTTGCAAGTGTGCACAATAAAAATGGACTAAAAACAGAATCTGTTTACTCATCAGAATCATGTTCCTTTCAGTATTCTAGGCCTGGATCATGTATGCAATTTATGAAATCATTCATCCAGCAGCAAATAGAGAATGTTTTTAATGAGATGTCAAATCAGATTGAATTGTGGTCATGAAAGATGTTGAATATATTGAGTCATAGAAATTTGAACTCTATTGAGATGAAATATCATGTTTTGTGTTAAAAACAGTAAATGTTTTCTGCCATTCATATTTTGTTCTTAAGTCCTATTTTACCATAGCTAAGCGCAAGGTGATATAATCAATAAGGGGAAAAATGAGCAAATTCTGGTGGTGGTGTTTATACTTTTGTTATAAAAAGAGATTATTGTTTATGCTTTAATTGGGTCTCAAGCCATTTGTAAACAATACTGCATGTGATTCTTATTTATGATCTCAAGTTTTGAAACTCTTGACAGTTATAACGGAGAAACTTAGTGCTTTAATGGCATAATCTATTTATATTTATTTATATTTTACCAGGATCTCTGATAACCTCACTATATAAGATCCGAAGAATACTTTTCAGTCTTCCTCTTGTTTAGTCTGTCACCAGGATTCCATCTGATGGCCACTCCCTTCTTGAAACTGTCTCTTCTTTTGACTTCAGCACATGGTTTTCCCTCAAATGTTCTGGCTGCTCCTTCTCTGACTGCTCTGCTCAGCTGTTCATCTGGCAGTCCCTCAAGGCTCAATCCCGGTGCTTCTTTCTTTTCCCCGTCCCTCCTCTGACCTTCCTTTCCTTCCCTGCTTCTTCCCTGTCCTCTCCTCTTCTCACTTTACACTCTTTTTCTAAAGCATCTTGTCTATGCCTCAGTCTATCATAAATTTCCTGTAGCATGCTATTAATTTCAAAATTAGAATCTTCAGCTCAGATATCTTCTCTGAATACCAAACTTAGCTATCCAAATGTCTTCCCTTTGCCTCTAGGGCACCTCCGTTGCCAATTTAAAACCCTCTTCCTCATCACCACTGTCCATCAGGTCTATAACCTAGAAACCTAAGAGATAACCTGATAGCACCTCTCTTTTACTTACCCTTCAAGTCTACCCAGTCACCTGTTTATGTTACTCCCTGATGGCTGTCAGATCTGTCCAAGTCTCTTCTTCACTGCTGTACCTCTCCAGATACGCAAGGCTAAGCCAGCAGAGTCGTGCAAATGGACTACAACAAGGATTGCTGTTAGGGACTAGAATAATCTCCAGACTAGTTTTTCACATCCTCACTTAACCCTTGTCCACATTGCAGCCAGAGCAATCTTTTTAAAACAGACATTTGATTGTGTACTCTTCCCCTTTTTAAGTAAAAATCCTTAACAAGGCCACACGTTCCTGTAGGGTCTGGCTCCCACTGACCCCTCCAACCTCATGGCACAAGATGCTTCTCCCCATGGTTTCTGTTACAGCCACATGTTCATTCTTTCCGTTCTCGGAAATGTGCCCTGTTGCCTCCTGCCACAGAACCTTTATGTTGCTATTTCCTCTGCCTGTAATGTTCTTCGCATTCCCCAGCCCATACTTCACTCCACTTAGTTAACTGCTTCTCATCCTTAACTTCTCCATTTAAATCTTCAAAGAAATTAATACCACTTAAATATTGTTAATATCAGTGAAATATTACTATATCACAAGATTTTATATTTTGTTATTAATATAGTTGAGTCTTCATTATGTTTTTATCACACTTCATAGCATTTAACACAGCTCAAATTCAGCCTTATTTATAAGTTTATTTGATTAAGATTTGCTGAACTATAAGCTCTTTGACAGCAGGATCATGACTTTTTGTTCATCGTTTTCCTCCCATTGCCTAACGTGGTGCTTGTATAAAGTAGGTCTAGATAAATGAGGTCACATGACTAAATGAAAGGCAAAAATACTAAAATATTTGCAGATTTGTCTTCCAGATGGCAGATTTGAGCTGGTTGATCTTTCATGGCAACACATCATAGCAATTTCTTCAGAAGCAGCTTTTATCCTATAGGATGAATGTAATGACCAACCTACACATTGGCCACTGTCTCAAATATATAGAAATGAATGACCATGTACTTTTTAATATTCAATAGTTTTTTTCTTAATAAATGTAAGAAAATTGAATGTTAATGTGTCAAAGTTTTGGCTATAACTTGGTTTAACTTGTGATCTAGTATTGACACACACAGACACACGCACACACACACAAACTTTAGGAATTAATATTTTCCATTGCTATGTGCGGTATATTCTACTGCTTTCTATTCTGTTGTCTTCTGATCTTTTCTATTTTATGCTATTCTATTTTATTTATTAATATTGGTTAGAACTCATTTAATTTCACAGCTGTGAAAAATTTATTTTAGAAAGTATTTTAGAGCTATGACTTTTAATAGATATAAATGTTAAAACTGAGTAATAAATTGATTAAAAGTAGATATGGGTTTTGTAATTTAAGCATATTATTTTGACTACAAAAACTATGTTTTCGAGGGGCTAGAATACATTTTTATTTAGAATATAGGAAAGTTAATACACTAAATTGTATTACAATTGTAAATTGTACATTAGTGTAAACTGTACACTAGCTAGCATTTTGAAATATTAATTCTGAGAACTATTAGCTGTTTTGGATTTCCCTTTATTTTTGCATCTAAAATCATGGAGTGCAACATGGTCTTTAAATTTGGCTTTCAGTCTATAAGTCAGAAAGATCACAAAGTTTTTGATAATGATTTGGTGGAGTTTTGAATAGACAAAGACAAATATGAGAGTGGGAACATTGAAAGGAAGTAGTGGCCAGGCGCAGTGGCTCATGCCTGTAATCCCAGCACTATGGGAGGCTGAGATGGGCAGATCACGAGGTCAGGAGATCGAGACCATCCAGGCTAACATGGTGAAACCCTGTCTCTACTAAAAATACAAAAATTAGCCAGGCGTGGTGGTGGGCACCTGTAGTCCCAGCTAGTTGGGAGGCTGAGGCAGGAGAATGGCATGAACCCAGGAGGTGGAGCTTACAGCGAGCCAAGATCATGCCACTGCATTCCAGCCTGGGCGACTGAGCGATCGAGACTCCGTCTCAAAAAAAAGGAAGGAAGGAAGGAAGGAAGGAAGGGAGGGAGGGAGGGAGGGAGGGAGGGAGGAAGGAAGGAGTGTGCAATGTTAAGTTCATAATCTTAGATTTGTAGCCAACTTTTGAGGGGTACTTAAAACACCAAATCAGTGATATGCCATGGCCCATCAGAAAGAAAAGGGTGGTTAGCTTTACTGCACTTTTATGTCTATTTTTTAAAATAAGACAATTTGTCATCAAGACAGTTTGATAAGACAAATCATTCTTTTAGAAAAAATTTTTAAAGAAAGAGAAAATAGATACATTTTTTATTCATCTTTAATTCATCCTTTATCTATTTCCTGTGACCATTAGTTGTTGGGCCTGCCAAGTCACATCTTAG
This sequence comes from Theropithecus gelada, assembly GCF_003255815.1. Classification (NCBI taxonomy): domain Eukaryota; kingdom Metazoa; phylum Chordata; class Mammalia; order Primates; family Cercopithecidae; genus Theropithecus; species Theropithecus gelada. The sequence goes on along the minus strand of NC_037679.1, from coordinate 25,967,548 downwards.
CCACAGATTTGTATTCACCTCATGCAGGCTATAGGAGCTAATTATACACAGACCTCTCATTTGACTTCTCAGCTTAGTTTTTCAGAGTAAAAGTGCAGAATAATGGCTTTCTCCCAATCAGAAGAATGAAACCTTTATAGAAAACTCTCAACATTTTTTCTCTAGGAATCAGGTACAACTAGGTTAATATACATACTCCCTCTGCCCAACAGCTTCTTTTTTATATAGTGAATAATTGAAAATTATTATATAGGATTCCCCTATGTCTTCGTTATTTTCTTAAAGATCCAAAGCCTAATATACAAAACATTCTCAACAAAATTTAAGTGATTGCTTGCTTTTTGATTAGTTTAAATTAGTTTTATTAGGTAATTTGGTAGGAAAAATGGGAAATAATGGCAAATTGGAGGTAAGGTTCTTTTGCTCCTTAATTTCCTCTCCCTGTCAGCTCCACTATATGCTTTTAGTTAGACTTTTAGCTGTAGCACATCTTTAGTAATTTATAACCAAGATTCTCTAATAATTGGGTTAAAATGAGAGTGAAAGTAGGTGTAAAATGAAACTCTACAATTTGTTAGACATACAACAAATTTCATAAAATAAAATTTTACAACTTCATTTTTCTGTGGTAGGAAGTTAGGAATTTGTTCTTAATGTAAATCGAAGAAAAGATAGAATCTCTATAGGGGTCTTTCTCTTTTTTTCTCTTCTTCCATTTATCTATGTATCCTTCAGAACCCAGTTCAAAGCCTCTATTTGAAGTTTTCTTCATTTTCCCAGGCAAAGTTAGTCCTTCCTTGCCTCATGTTTCCCGTGTGCCATATTTATTCCTCTGTTCCTGCATCCTGCTTTACAGTAGCTCATCTTGCTACGTATCTGTCTCCCCTCCCTGGACTATGAGCTTCTTCAAGACAAAAGAAGCAGCTCATAATCTTTCTATGAGCCAGCCCATGAGCTTCTTCATCACTCATTCATCTTGAGTATCCTTTTGTATTACACAGTCCTTAAGATACAGTATCATCCCGATAACATCTGATGACTGAATAATAAATCTCAAGAATTCTGAAGCATATTCATGCCTCAGATCATTTAGCTAAGTGAAGTGGAGAAGAATGAACAGAAGAAAGAACAAAGGGATATCTAACAAACCCAGTGTGTGAGAAGATGGCTAAAACATTTTTAAGGACGGGCTCTAAAAGTCCATGCTCCTCCAGAAGGATATAAAATGGCAGTTTAAAGTATTAAAATATTTCTAGTAAATTAAAATAAAATCAGTTTTCTAAATCATTCTTTGAATGTAAACTTTATTTAAACCCTGGCCTTGGGAATAAACACATCATCCAACTTTAGGTTTTCAGCTTTCTCTGCTACAGTGGGAACAGCTTGTATATCTTGATGTGATCTGACATGCTGAACAGATGAACCCACTTTATAAAGGAGCCTGATAAGCAGCGAGGTCCTGCATCCTCAAGGATGGCTCTGAAAATAACTAAATATGTGATGGAGGAGGCAGGAAAAAGATAGTGCAGGAGCAACTCCCCTTCGTGCACTGGAACATGAAGATAGTTCCTTCATTTCAGCTGCAAATGTTGCTTAAAGAGCCTGTCACTATCTGTGGTTTTGTGTCTTGGGTACTTGGTTATCGATCAGGTTGGTAAATCTAAGGAATCCTGCAGAAATAGCCTGTCGCAGGAGAATTTTTACTGTTGAAAAGATGCTGAACAGTGGCTAAAATTTTGGTTAGAATTCTTGTTCACAGTGCCTTGTTGATGGTATTGCGGAAGCAGCCATCAAATCAGAGCATTAATCTTTTCTTTGCCAGAAGTCACCCATCTGCCACCTGCTCAGAAGAGTACAAAAATTATTGTCACATCCACAAGCTAAGCACATGAAGCAGCATGTACCATATCAACTGTTTTCATCTCCTTCAAAGTTCTTACTCTTTTTACATATTCTCTCCCACCAGCACTCGGGATTAATCAGCAACAATCACAGTGATTAAGGAGAAACCAAGGGACTGGAAAATGAGCGTCATCTTCTAAATAGTTTCACATTTATAATGTAAGGCCTGAGCATATCCTTATGGCTACTATGATGACAGGGGTCTGGAAAGGATGATTAATATGCAGACCACACCAGTCCTCGTTCAGTAGATCTTACAGGAAGTAGAAGTAGAATCTCTGGGAACAGGATGATTCATCACCATATGTGGGCTGAAAGGGGACAGGTGAAAGTATTTGCTACCTACACTTTCAGCAGAAAACTCAAGCCATTATATGATAAAAGCGAGGAGATGAGCTTCCTGTCTGCCTCCCTCTAAAAGTGCGGAGATGAGCTTCCTGCCTCCCTCAGGTGATGGGGATACGGGGATGAGAACTTCTGCTAAGCATGTTTTTTTTTTTTTGAGATGGAGTTTTGTTCTTGTTGCCCAGGCTGGAGTGCAGTGGCGCGATCTCAGCTTACTGCAACCTCTGCCTCCTGGTGTCAAGCAATTCTCCTGCCTCAGCCTCCCAAGTATCTGGGATTACAGGTGCCAACCACCATACCTGGCTATTTTTTTTTTTTTTTTTTTTTTACTTTTAGTAGAGACGGCGTTTCATCATGTTGGCCAGCTGGTCTTGAACTCCTGACTTCAAGTGATCCACCCACCTCTGCCTCCCAAAGTACTGGGATCACAGGCGTAAACCACCACTACTGGCCCAAGCATTGGTTTTTAAAGGGACATACTGACAACACCTGGGATGTGTGTGCAGTGCAGCCTTCCAAACCTACTGACACAGAAGCTCTGGCAAGGGGGCCCTGCAATCTGTGTTTTAGCCAGTCTTCCATTCTGATGCTAGCTAAAATTTGAGACTAACTATATTAAAGTATATGAGGAATAATACACTCCTGGTACCACTGTTTGAAATTCATTGAAATATATTTAGCCTAACTCTTGTTTAAAATTGATGTTCATCATTTAGGGAATATATTTGAATATATATGTAATAGAAAAATGTCAATATTTAGAACCACAACTGCTATCTAGGGATTGTTGATCATTTTGAAGGAAAGTCTGTAATCTCAGGCCCTCTACTGGGTTTAGGTTATCTAAAGCCAGGCCTGGAATTGATTTGATAAGACAGGCCAGGAGAGAACTGAATTGCTCTAAATAAGAAAGTAAAATAATTTAGAATTTTCTTGCACATTGTGGGAAGTGGAAGGGGAGAGAAGAGCAAGCAAATAGTGAGGGACCCAGGTGGAATGGCCTTGTGAGAATTCTTGAAAAGGAAAGAAATAGAAAGGTCTTTTAAGAAAGCATTAAGTTGTTGACTGGGCAATGCTGGGCAGTAACCTCTCCTTCTCACCACCAAGCTTTGTGCTAAGGGCAAGAGCTATAAATAACTGTGTAGCAGGAAGAAGGAAGGGGAGGAATTGAGGAATTGTGCATCTGGGCCTTTGCTGAGGTTCATGAAAAGAATAGCTGCTCAGTGTTGAGCTATGGATGAGAATTTAGCAGAAGTGAGAAATAGAGGCCACAGCACCTAAAACTCCAACATTTGCTAAAATATTGAGGAGGATATTGGATTTTTTCATAGGATGCAGAATGGAGGTTTGAGCCAAACTTCTCTTTTAAAGGTTTCCATGGTTGACGGGGACACCTGGGCTCAGAGATAGTCTAGATATTTGTCTCCCCAAATCTGATGTTGAAATGTAATCCCCAGTGTGAGAAGTGGGAACTGATGGGCGGTGTGTGGGTCACGGGGGCAGATGCCTCATGGCTTGGCAGTCCTTGCAATAGTAAGTGAGTTCTCACAAGATGTGGTTTTTTCAAAGTATGTGGCACCTCCCACTCCCTCCACTCTCTTGCTCCCACTCTTGCCATGTGAGAAGACTTCTCCCCTTGCTATGATTGTAAGCTTCCTGAGGCCTCCCCAGAGGCTGAGCAGATGCCAGCACCATGCTTCCTGCACAACCTGCCAAATCGTGAGCCAGTTAAACACTCTTTTCTTTATAAATTACCGAACCTCAGATAATTCTTTATAGCAACACAAGAACAAGTTAGTGCAGGCTCCATGTTCATTACAGCAGTTACATAAATGTTTTTGTAGTGAAACTAAAAAACTACCTATTGGGTACTGTGCTTATTAATGGAGTGACAAAATAATCTGTACAGCAAACCGCCATGACACACAATTTACCTATATAACAAACCTGCACGTGGACCCCTGAACCTAACATAAAATTTTTTTAAAAAAGTAAATAAAATACTGAAAAAGAAAACAAAAAAGAATGGCAATTCCATATTGAAAACCTGCATAATTGAGGCTGGGTGCGGTGGCTCACACCTGTAATCCCAGCACTTTGGGAGGCCAAGGCAGGTGGGTCACATGAGACTGGGAGTTCGAGACCAGCCTGGCTGATGAGACAAAACCCTGTCTCTACTAAAAATAAAAAAATTAACTGGGCATGGTGGCACATGCCTGTAATCCCAGCTACTTGGGAGGCTGAGGCACGAGAATTGCCTGAACCTGGGTGGCAGAAGTTGCAGTGAACCAAGACTGTGCCACTGTACTCTAGCCTGGGCAACAAAGTGAGACTCTTCTCAAAAAACACAACAAAACAAACAAACAAACAAAACACCTGTATAATTTGCCTTTTAAACTTTTGATGAGGAAAGGGTGTGAAGTGACCCAGTAGCAGTTCTCTGAGTGACTTCTTGGGCCCTGCATTACATCAGGCTGTTTCCTTTCCCTTTCAGACCTTATGTGTTACCTTCCTGTTATCACCCCTACCCCCTTTTCATCAGTTCCCCAGGCTGCAGGACTTACTTTCTCACACATCTCAGAGTTCCTTACGTGCCTTCTTCCCCTCAGAACTGCACCCCTCCCCCCCAACTTTTTCTTCACTGCTGCAGTGAATATACTGGCACTCTGTTCAGCAAAGTGCCCTGTCAAAAATGTAAAATGCTCTAACTAGGGTGGATCAGTATTCCATCAACTTGAATTTGAAGCCATATGTCACATTTACTTAAAAGGACATCGCCTTTTACACCGATAAGATAAACTTTTTGTAGCAGCCTCAGGGTCAGGCTATTAGTCATGCTCTAACTCTGTAAAAGAGGAAACCAAGTCATGCACAAGTCACAGAATCATAGCACATGAGAACTGGGAGGACCTATGAGATTACTGAGTCCCTTTATTAGCACATCAAAAGCCTGAAGGGTAAATGAGACGCCCCAGCTGAAATGAGTACTGTTTCACAACACAACAGCCTCTGAAAGTCCTTTCTGTCAACAACATTAGAGAAAGGCATCAGATCCTGTACCCACTGAAGTTTTATTTGGAAAAGTCCATGCTAATGTAAGTCAGTCATTATAGTAAACTTTGCAAACCCTGGCAGTTACAATTATTGATTATTTCAGGACATCAGTGAAAGACTGGAGATGATAGATTTAAAGAATATTGGTTTTTTTCTTACCTGGGTCAAAGTGAATCTTAAGAAAATACTTAACCTGTGAGAATGTTATATAGGACTTTGCTGACTGCTTCTAACTGATACAGAGGGAACTTAGCAACTAAGAATATATTGAGTCAAATATTTTGAATCAAATGTTTAGTTCATTTTTAGTTACATTGCATTTTTAGGGACCACAGGACATCCTTTTTAATTAAAAAACAAACACACCTGAAAACTTTCCAACTATTCTATGGTTCAGAGATTTAAAAGATTATTGGGATACCTATCAAATGAAATTTCACAAGCAGAACGATCTGTAAATGTACTTACTGCAATGCTGCTTTCCTTGAAAAAATTGAATCAGAGGCATGCATACTACCTTTCTTTCCTTTTTTGTTTGTTATCAACTGAAGCAATTTCACAGAAAAGAGAAACATGAAACTGTATTTTTAATGCTGTCTTTTAAATAAAGATGTCTTTAATGCCTATATACATTTAAATAAAAAATAATTTATAAATATCAGTTATATTGTTACATATACTGTGGTTGCTCACATCACTCAAATATCCTCTCAACAGAAATTTCTTCCTTGACAGTGCTCTCTCTCCTCACCCCAAGCAGGCATTTATTCCTAGAATTTCCCAAGCTTTCCCATCTCTGGCTCTTTGGAGAAGTGCTAGGCCCTGTGCTGTCAAGGCCCTTACTACATGTAAGCTGCACCATTCTCTCTTTGGGTTAACCCCTTCAGATGAGAAGTTAACCAGCAAAATTCAAGATTAGTTCATTAGAAGATGAATATTAGAAGATGAATAGATTCTAGATAAGATTAGAAGACAAAATTGGCGACACAGGAATCTCCTAAATTTTTACATTTGTGCCTCTTTTAGTCCACTGGGGCTATTATGACAGAATACTGCAGACTGGGTGGCTTAAACAACCAGTATTTAATTCTCAACAGTTCTGGAGCCTGGAAAGTCCAAGATCAAGGTGGCAGCAGATCCAGTGTCTGGTGAGGACCCATCTTCTGGTTTGCAGATGGCTGTCTTCTCCTATCCTCACACAGTAGAGATTGGAGAGAGAAGCAGCAAGCTCTCTGTTGTTTCTTCTTATAAGGGCACAGTCCTGTTCATGAGGGTTCTACTCTCATGACCTGATCACCTCCCCAAAGCTCCACCTCCTAATACCATCCCATTAGGGGTTAGAATTTCAACATATGAATTTTGGGGGGACACAAACATGCAGTCCATAACGCTGCCCCCTCTTTACCAAGTCACATGCTCACAATGCACCACTTAACAATTGAAGTCTTCAGTATCATAGCACACGCTGCTTATTCTGAAACACCCTTCCTCCCAACTAACCAGTGCTGCATGAAATGAAGAATGTCAGGTGTGTTTAGTAACAGATGATCTGAGATATCGCACCCACAGACTATTTAAAATATACCTTATTGTTCAGTTCGTGTGTCAAGTCAAAGTTAGGGTGCCCCTTTACTGACCTTGGTAATTTGTATATATGGGAGAGGAAATGGATCAAAGAAAGTGGAAAGAAGAACAGAAGTAGCAATGCTATGCTTGGCAGTCATCTACACACGAATGTAGTTTTGTGAATGAAGAAAACCTCACATTACTTAGCATAAATAAAGACACTGGGCAGCCAGGAAAAAAACAATAAGAACAGACAAATTGAAAAGGGATGGGAAAGGAAAGAAAAACCACTTAATTTGGAATTCATCCCTGATCCGCTAGTGGCAGCCACAACTAGCTTGGAGACCTTGCATAAATTCCTCAACCTTGATGGAATGCATTTATCTTATCAGAAAATAACACAACAGTACCTATCTATAGTCACTGTGAGGATTAAATGAATTAGTGCATGCAAAGCACCTAGAACTGTACCTGTAAGTGCTCTATGAAAGCTGGCAGGTATAATACCATTACCTGTGTTCAGAGTAGAAACTCTGTTTTACTGATTCCTCTATGGGTAGTGCCTGCAACAGGGCCTAGGTTAAGATGTGGCATGTAGTTTATTTTCAATAAATGTTTGCTGTGTGATTGGATGAATGTCAAAGCTGAAGAGATCTGATAAATGTATAGATTTAGATTGTAAACAATCCTCCACTGAATAGTGCTAGATATTTCAGAACAATGAATAATTCAGGAGAATCATGATTATGTTACTGGCTGCCATTTAATTGTACATCCTTTTAATTGTCAGTATATTTATGATCCTGTTTTGGATATCTCGGGGGTGGTATGAAATGAAAATCAAAAGGTGGGAAGATGTAATGGGAAGGAAGAAATGAGCAAGGGTTTTCAAGCATCAAATGACACCTGTAGCAGCTCCTCACGGTAAAGCCACAGGAGTTGAAGGAAGGTGTGGCTTTGAAGGAGAGAAAGTTTTAGGGTACCAGCTCTTTTGTGAATTAGATTTATGCTGTGTAGCTCAGGACCAAAGCACAACACTAACTGGAGACAAGATTTAAATTCATTGTAAAGAAGACATTTCAGAAATGGCAACAGTGACCTTATAAAAGGGGTGAGTCATTGGAACTGTTAAACAGAGACTAAATAACCACATGTCATTCATGCTATTGGTAAGATTCCAGTGTGGCCTAGAAGACTGAAACTATAACTTCCATGGGGTGTTTCAATACTGATTTTTAAGGTGGGGAAATGAATCTACAGATTTGGGTTCCAGTCTAGGCTCTGCCACTTAGGGAGTGTGACCCTGGGCAAGTCACTTACTTTCTTAGGGCCTCTTAAACCACCTGCCCTGAATGGAGTTTTTTTAAATCACATGAATTAACGTACAGTCTCGTTGAACATGTTGTTAAGGCCTACTTGCTTTTACTATTTTTCATTTCCTGCACATTCATCAAGTGCTCTATTCATTGGAGGTTGTGCTTAGCATTGTGATTTATTTTAGTAAAATGCATATTTTCTTTGGGAGCTTTTTTGGTGGAAATTCTACTTATTCAACTAAAACAACCTGATATCAGAAATGGAAAATTTTACTAAATAAAATATATTAAATTTATAGCTCACTTTTTTTTCCACAAAGAATAGGGTTGTTAGAAGACATTCTCCTGTTGAATTTTAGATTGTTGGAATTTAGTGGGTGAAATTTATGAACCTTTACTCATGCTGATAAGGACAAGATTCTCGTCAAAACTTTCTATAATTTGCTTTTTAACTTTGCAGAACATGAATCAATAGTCTGTGATGACCCTGATGATTTTCCAGCTTTCAAGGACCATTCAAGTAGCTTGGATTAATTTTGCTAGAAAATCCTCAAGCAGTTAATTTTTAATGGAAACTAATGAGAATTTTATCCTGAAAACCATGTTCTTTCATTTTAATACATAGTACAGGGTTGGCTGCCTTCACTGATACACCGCCACCTTTAGGAGAATAATATCAAGAAGCAGTCTACAAGGTGCTGATTGATATAATTTTGTCATTCTTTTGGGCATAGGTGGCTGTAACTAGGTTGGGAGTGCAGTGGGGTTTGGAGGAAAGGAAAGGGATCAGATTGTAACACTCACTGAGCACACCTACTATATGCCAGAATTCTCATTTAATTTCACAGTGCATATTATCCCTATTATCTTGGTGATGAGATTGAAGTTCTAAGAAGTTGATTGACATGCCCAAGATCCCAAATTTAATAAGCGATAGGAGTGTGATGTGTATCTTTATTTCTGTTATTTTAACGACCAGTGCCTCTTGCTGGCATGGGCCTCCTCTCACCACGATGAACTCCAAACACACACATATACCCAGGTTGTTATCATTGTTATCCTCACCTTTGTTGTGGTGCCACTGAAGAGATGATTTAAAAAAAAAAAAAACCCAAAAGGTATACATAGTCTGATTTTTTTTCTATTCATGAGATTTTGCTGTTTCATATTATACCTTTTAGAAATTAATTATACTAAATAAGTTATATTGTAGTTTTTGAAAGATATCAATAAAACAAAATAAATATTAGTCTCTTGTAACCATATGGCATCTTGTTTCACTTTATCATAGTGAAAGAAGGTAGTGTTATATGCACATTTTGTTTTATATAAAGGCATCTAAAAATAACATTGGAGAAGGTATACTGGTATTTTTGAAGTTTTTGAATGAAGTATAGTTACAGTTTTAATGAGAGATAGTGGAATACATGTGTGAACTCTAAGTTATTTCCCTTGATACCTACAGAACTCCACATTTTCATGGGCAATACTTTTTTTTTTTCAGACAAAAGCTTTAATATTTTTAAGTAAAAGATGGCATGACTCTTCTGTAGCTAGAATGAAAATTATGCTGAATGGACTATTTCTACAGCCCATGCCTCAGTTGGAATGATAGCATACAGGATGTAAAGTGTGTATGTCTCACTCTTGGCTCTGACCTCAGGGCCTAACTTTTACTGAGTTACTGTGTTTGCCAGGATATGTATTGGATTTATCTAGTTTTATATACTTACCTCTCCTGCTACTTTGAGAACAATTTGAGGGCAGGAACATACTCATTTTTAGATCCCTAGAGCCTAGGATGTACAGAGTCTCTAATAAACAGTTCATTAACTGTTTTTGTTTTTGAGATAGGGTCTTGCTCTGTCACCCAGACTAGTGTGCTGTGATGTGATCGTAGCTCACTGCAGCCCTGAACTCCTGGTCTCAATTCTCCCAAAGTGCCAAGATTACAGGCACAAGCCACCATGCCCAGCCAATTAACTGTATCACACCTGATGACTTATTCATCCACCCCATTTTCCCAGATAAAGTTGGTCTTAGCTAAGGGAACTGCTCTCAGCTTTGGAACCAGCATAGGGCAGATGAATTTCAAAGTCTCTATGTCTCCTGTGGTTTGATCTACCAACTTGCCTCTGATACTTCAACTATACTCCTTTTTTCCTTCAGCCACTTTACCTGCTCCCTGGTGTTGAAACTCTGCTTTCTCTCTCTCTCTCTCTTTTTTTTTCTTTTGAGACAGAGTCTTGCTCTGTTACCAGGCGGGAGTGCTATGGGGCCATCTTGGCTCACTGCAGCCTCCACCTCCTGGATTCAAGCAATTCTCCTGCCTCAGCCTCCTGAGTAGCTGGGACTACAGGCGTGTGCCACCATGCCTAGCTAATTTTTGTATTTTTAGTAGAAGTGGGGTTTCACCATGTTGGCCAGGCTGGTCTTGATCTCCTGACTTCGTGATCTGCCCGCTTTGGCTTCCCAGAGTGCTGGGATTACAGACATGAGCCACCACGCCTGACCTGAAAGTTTGCTTTCTCTTGAAGATGGTGTTTCTCTGGCAAACTTTACTAGTGGAGGCCCTGCCTTCTCTTATTTGTCTGGGTTCATGGGGGCTGAAATCAAATCTGCAGAATCCCTTACATACCCCTTGAACCCTTCTAGATCAGTGCTGCCAACAGAAATAAAATTCTGGCCTCCGTATGTTGCTTAAAATTTTCTATTGGCTGTATTAAACATAAAAAGAAACAGGTGAAATTAATTTTAATTATGTGTTTTATTTAGCCTAACACATCAAAAATTATTATTATTACTGAAATGGAGTCCTCACTCTGTCACCAGGCTGGATTGCAGTGGCATGATCTTGGCTCACTGCAACCCCCGCCTCCCGGGTTCAAGTGATTCTCCTGCCTCAGCCTGCCAAGTAGCTGGGATTACAGGTGTGTGCCACCATGCCCAGCTAATTTTTGTATTTTTAGTAGAGATGGGGTTTCACCATGTTGGCCAGGATGGTCTTGATCTGTTGACCTTGTAATCCACCCGCCTTGGCCTCCCAAAGTGCTGGGATTACAGGCATGAGCCACCATGCCCGGCCAAAAATTATTTTAACATGAAACGAATATAAAAATTATTTTAATGTGAAACGAATATAAAAATTATTTTAACATGAAACGAATATAAAAATTATGAACAGGTTGTGTTTTATTCTTTTATTTGTACTAAATCTTTGAAATCTGGTATTTATTTTATACTTTAACAATATGTCTCAATTCAGACTAGCTATAGTTCAAGTGCTCGATTGTCCCGTATGTCTAATTGTTACTGTATTGGACACCTGGTTTAGATCATGTTTCCTCTGCAGTTTCTCAATATTTCAGAGCCTTTTCTTTATACCACCTGTTTGTTGTAATCTTTGCTATGACCAATAAGGTAATTTTTCACTTTTGTCAATTATTGTAGCGTCAACAACCCTTTCTCTGCTATCATCTTTGAAAACTCTAACATCTATTGAGAGATAGTGATCTCTCAATATCTTATCACATCTCCACTTTACCCATCACCATCATATCATCTCTACTCTAAAATCTCTTAAGCCCCATAATTCTTTCCTCTGATTTTGATTAATAGCATTCTGTTATTATCTATTCTCACACCCTTTCTCCAACTTTTTTTGAATTTGGGGAGAATCATTTTTACAGTTATTTTAGGTATGAGCTTGTGTATTACTTAATTAAATTGTTGCGCCTACCAGATCTCAGAAAAACTATCATTGATCCATACGTCAAATATTTATTAAACATCAGCTATTTATTTGTTATGCACTTTTCTAGGTGCTGAGGATAAAGCAGTGAACACACAGCACAGACCCTTGCTTTCATGGAGCTTACGTTCTCCTGGCAGAGCAGATGAGAAAAGCCATTGTCACATGTAGGATGTCAGTCAGTAATAAATGTCATGGAGTAAAAGAAAGCTGAGAAAGGTGGCCAAGTGTCAGGGGTAGAGTTTAAAATTAGATAACATGGCCAACAAGGATCAGTAGAGAAATGACATTTATGCACAGCACTGGAGGAAGTTAGGCAGTGAGCCACTCAGGCATCTCAGGGAGGTGTGTTTCGGGTAGAGGGAACAGCAAGTGCAAAGGCCTCAAACCTACCTTCAAGCTTTTGCTAATATGAGAAGCCAATAGAGAAAAATCATCGAGAGAAAAATGTGATAATTGGTTTTTCCTCCAAATAGATGACTAATGGAAGCAGTAATAAAACAGGAAATGGCGGAAGCCACCAAGTCCAGCCCCACTCACTGATGAGAAAATTGACACTCTGAACAGTTTTGTGGCTTTCCCAGGATCAAGCTCTAAAACGGGAGGTTTGACCCTGGACCCAGGTATCCTGGCTCTAGGCCTGCCATTTTTTTGTTCATGCTGAATACGCATGCTAATTTTGTGGTTACCCTGGTGGCATGGTGTAATGGTTTAATGCACCTCTAATGCTAAACTCCCCTAAGAGTTAGACAGATTTCCCAGGTTAAGTACAGAGTCCCCAGCAAGAACAACCTTACTACAGATACCAGTCACAAGTTTAGGGGTGCCCAGGCCAACTGCATTTCTGACCAGCTACAACTTTGGGTTTTCCCTCAGGTTTGATAATTCACTAGAATGACTGACAGAACTCGGGAAAGCACTGTGCTTAAGGCTACATTTTTATTATAAAGCATACAAATCAGAACCAATAAAATGAAGAGACATACAGGACCAGGTCTGGAAGAATCTAGAACACAGAACTTTCATGTATTCTCCCCAATCTTTTTTTTTTTTTTTTTTTTTTTGGAGACAGGGTCTTACTCTGTTACTTAAGCTGGAACACAGTGGTATGATCAGGCTCACTGCAGCCTCTACCTCCTGGGCTCAAGTGATCCTCCTGCCTCAGCCTCCTGAATAGCTGGGACTACAGGTGAATGCCACCATGCTCGGCTGATTTTTGTTTTTCTGTTTTTTGTAGAGACAAGGTCTCACTATGTTGCCTAGGCTGATCTCAAACTTCTGGGCTCAAGTGATCCTCTCACCCTGGCCTCCCAAAGTTCTGAGATTTCAGGCCTGAGCCAAGGGGCCCGGCTTATTTTCCCTTAAGAATCATGACACACTGTCCCCTGGGCACATCATTGTGTTCACCTACCTACCAGAGAGCTCACTGGAGACTTGGTGTTCAGAGTTTTTGTTGTTGTTGTTGTTGTTTGTTTGTTTCATTACATGGTGTTAAAGCAAACTAAATACGGCCTGAGAAGGCCTCCGTATTTCTATGTTTGAGTCCTTGTGGATGCACTGTAACCTGTCTTAATAGCCAGACAAAATTGAAAACCTAAGTTAATAGTGTGCACCTTTAACAATAACTGAGTGTTGGCCAATCCCAGCGGCCATACTTCAGCCACTCATAGACTGCTGAATGTTTAAACTGTGTTCAAATAAGACAAACGCAGAGCTGTAACCAATCTCACTGTTTCTGTACCTCACTTCCAATTCCTGTACATCACTTTACCTTTTTTGTCTATAAATTTGTTCTGACCACGAGGCACCCCTGGAGTCTCTGTGACTCTGCCGTGATTCTGAGGGCTGCCCAATTTGCGAATCGTTCATTGCTCAATTAAACTCCTTTAAATTTAATTTGGCTGAAGTTCTTCTTTTATCAATGGGCATGATTGATTGAATCATTAGCTACACGATTTAATTCAATCATTAGACCTTTTCTTCTCCCCAGAAGTAGGGCTAATATCACCTGACTCAAAGCCCCAACCCTTTAATCACATAATTGGTCTTTCTAGCTTGGCAGCCCCCATCCTGAAATTATCTAGGGGCCTACCATGAGTAGCTTCATTAGCTACTCATTTAGCTACTCATATTGTGGAACCTATGTGTGGTCTGAGAATCTACCAGAAATAACGGAGACTTCTATCAATTTGGGAAATTCCAAGGGCTTAAAAGCTTTCATCACAGGAACCTGGGACGAGGACCAGACACATTCTTTATTTATGCAACAAACAGAAATTTAAAAACTGTTTGGCTTATAAATTTTATTATAGCAAAGCTGGCCCAGAGATAGGAAAATAGAACTAATTGAGGCCAAAAATTCCTATGAAGAGAATCTTCATGGTCAAAACTCAAGTTCCTCTCTTTGTTAGAGAGGTAGCTACTAAGGATATAAGAGAACAATAAATGAAATGTGTTTAACTCATGTTTCTGATTCAAGCCTCTTCTGGAGGACATGGCATGGTAGACACATTTAAATCGCTGAGGATAAAGTTGATGTCACCCATTCCTTGGCTTGAGGGCTTTGGCAATTCCCCTTTCATTACCTCATAGAAGAAGGAAGATCTTTGCTAATGAAGTTCTTTCTGGTGTCTCCTGGGCAGAGGGTAAATCTCACAACAGATATTTGTTCAGTTGCTTACTGTGTCTCCTCCATCATCGTCCATGATCCCTGTAGGATTTTTCAAGTTTAAACAAGCACTTACTTGTGTTTGATATCTAGTTTAAAAGCTAAATAAATAGCTTGGTTGGAAAAGAAGTAAAACATTGCACAGAGAGTTAAATATTCTGTGGTAGACAGAACTTGATCATTTCACAAGTATTTTTCACTTGCTATTTTTACTGTTAAAAATGTATTGAAGTATTTTAAAAATTCATTCAAGTGTTTGTTCAGCAAATCTGCTTTTTGCATATTTGGCATGTGAAGGACCCTGTGTGAAACCATGCTAACAAACAGGACTAGGACTGCATTGCACCTTTCAGATCTGCAGCTAAATGATTGCAGTACAGTGTGGTAAGTTTAATTGATGTAGTTATTTCTCATGTGTTGTAGAAGCACAGAAGAGAGCTTAAACGAATCCCAGGGAGTAGAGATACTGGGTCAGGGAAAGCTTCTTGGAGGAGATAACGTCTGAACTAAACTGTTTAAGGATGAATAGACGTTTTTCTGGGCAAGGACATAATGAAAGATTTTTCTGGGCAGTCAGTAAGACGTGAGCAGAGACCTGGAGGTGAGACGTTGCATGACGTGCTTGAGAAACAAAAATAGTTCTGTGGAATGTCAAGTGAGTTGTAAGAAACGACCTGAAAAAAAGAAGTGATCACATCATGTGCCATGTTAGTAGACCGTGGAGGTCTTTTCAGAAAGATCAAGAACAACAAGAAAGTACCATTAAAACAAGGTGCTCTCATGTGAGAATATGAATTGTGAGAGAACATGTTTTGTACACCTTAGGAGAATGAGTAATGCTGCTGTGGGAGGATGGTAGAGTTAGGAAATAAAAGAAGAGATTCTGTTAGAGATAACAAGGTAAAGGTTATGCAAAAGACAACTTATTCTAGGAAAAAAGGGTTCACTGAGTACTATTATGTAAATCTGAATATTTGGATCTGGGCTATAGCTTAATATTGTGCAGAATAGAGGCTGCTTAGTGACATGTTTAGATCTCTATTGAAATATTTCCAAGTTTAGAAGGGAAGCAAATTCTAGCTTGGGATGAATAAATATTATTGTACTATATATGTAGGTGGTTTATTTATGGGTATGAATGTACATTTATGTATCTATTCACTAAAATATAAGCTCCCTGAGGGCAGAAATGTGGCTTTTTTCATTTCATTTCATTGTTTTGTCCTTAGAGCCTAGAAAAATGACTGGTATATAGTAGCCCCTCAATTAAATTTTGTTGGATGAACTGAATGTGAATAAACTAAGATGTATACCCTGGTTAAACTGTAGGGAAGAAAGCTTAATAATAGATATTCAGCATTTAGTATAGTAAATTCAAAATCAACAAAATGTTAAGCTAATATTACCCAAAGACTAGAGTTATGTTTGGGAAAAATGTCAGCAGTGGTTTCCATATAAGACAATTTATTTTTAGCTTAATTGTACAGAAGTGATCTCATCTTTATTGTAGATTTCTCTGGAGAATTGATGTGTTGATGATCCTGAACCTCTGTGCAGCTCCTTTGGGAAGAGGTACATACTTAGTCATGCCTTTATATTGGGATAAAACTTGGAAAAGTGGTGCCAGCCTCAGTTTGTGTTGACTGTATTCAAGAAAGAAGTTACATTACATCAGCAACAGTTAGTTTGCTTTGGAAATTTCTGCTCAGCAAGTAAGTCCAGTATCCAGAAGAAACATTAGGCTAAAGGCTGAAAGATGTTACACATATGAAAGGTTGTTAATAAAATGGAACTTGTTACCTATAGGAATAATATCATTCCTTGCTAGTTTCATTGCCATTAAAATACACTGATATTGGGCCGGATGCGGTGGCTCATGCCTGCAATCCCAGCACTTTGGGAGGTCGAAGCGGGTGGATCACAAGGTCAGGAATTCAAGACTAGTCTGGCCAAGATGGTGAAACCCCATCTCTACTACAAATACAAAAATTAGCTGGATGCGGTGGCAGGCGTCTGTAATCCTAGCTGTTTGGGAGGCTGAGGCAGGAGAATTGCTTGAACCCGGATGGCAGAGGTTGCAGTGAGCCGAGATCACGCCACTACACTCCAGCCTGGGCAACAGAGTGACACTCCATCTCAAAAAAACAACAAAAAAAAACCCCAGAAAACATTTTTCCCTCTGATTTTAGCTCCTTGGATAATTTCTATGTGTGTGTGTGTGTGTGTGTGTGTGTGTGTGTGTGTACACATAAATAAAATATCCAATTAAGTGACCTATTTGCTTAAGTATCAGAGCCTGGCACAGAGGAGCCCTCAACAAATACTTCTTTCAGTGAATCCCTTGTGTAACGTTAAAATATTGAAGCAGTTGGCATATGATCATGATAATTCCTTTGCAGGTTAGGAATTAGTTCTTAGAGTGGTAGGGTTTCTAATTTATTAACTTTCTCAAATGACTAATGGAGTAAAATCAGTTAGGTATTAATAAACAGGTTTATTATATATATTTTTTTACAGGTAAGAAGTCATTAAATATTTCCTTTCATATCTCCATCAAAGATCTATTCTTATTAACTACACCCAGCAAGATTAAATAAATATAAAGGCTCCTGGCCACAAACATAAAGGCTCCTGGCTACAAACAAATTGAAAAAGGTGCTAGGACCCACAAATTAAGTGTATCGTGTATCTCAGTTTTGAGCTACAACCCCAAAGAAAGCCTCATGATGTTCACCCTTCCAGGAGCAACAAAAATTGCAACTACAGACATTCATCCCGTTAATACCTAAACTCAAAAAGGGCAATTATGCCTATTATTTTTGCTTAGAGGTTTAAATAGTACATGCAGATTTTAACGTCTCTCGTATTTATTAGATGACTCCAATCTATTTCTCCCTTGTTTTTTTCTGTCAATCTTCCTCAACAAGCATGCCCTAGTTTCCCTTTCTTCATTATTCTACTCATTGCTTAATCACCTGCCAGAGTGATATTCTTTGTTATTCTTCTTCTGATAATTCCAAGGATGTCAGGGGCCTCCTAATCACTCAGTGTTCATTCTTTTTTCCTTGATGAGATCATTGGCATTGATGGTCGTCCCTCTGCAGTATTTCAATGCTCCCTCTGCCTCAGGGCATCCCTGTGACAGGTTGGTCAGCATCATGCTCTCTGACTGCTTCTCCTTTCCCACTCTTCCTCCAGTTCGCAATTTTAAGATTCAATTCTTAGCCTTTTGCTTTTCCCTTTTATTTTCTTTCTTGTGAAGAGGCTTTAATTCTGTCCTCTTGTCAGTCAATATCTATTTCAAGGCAGTAAGTTTGGAAAACAACAGGGCAAAACAAAGTGTAGAGAGAGCTGGGAAGTGCATTGCATTTTAAGAAGTATTTTACTCTGTGATGAGTTAGGAGAGGATCCCACCTAACTATCTAAACTGCTCTATATTAGACTAGAGTCCTGGAGCCGGGATAGATCCGGCACACCTACCTTCCCTTTGCTTTAAGTCTGGGATTCAGTCTGCTCCCTGGTAAACAGAGAGTGAGGCTAAGAGCTCTCTAAATCATGTGTTTGGTCAACACATGAGTCTGAAGAGAACTCTCCTCCCTCTAGGATGAAAACAGAGTGAATCCTAAATTCAGGGCTTATAAAATAACAGTGCAGGTTAAGGGAAAGAGTCATCAAACTTAAGGATTAGAAAAAGATCGTACTTCTGAACATACATATTCTTTTGCAGGAAATAACATGCTATTTTAGGTAAGCTTCAGACATTCTAAATTGACTACTGAGGAGAGAGTCTCCATGAAAGATTGTAAAGGTCAAAAGAAAGTATGCATTCAGGTAAAAAAACAAAAAAAAAAAGAGAGAGAGAGAGAACCTGGATAACTGGACATGAGCAAAAGATGGCAAGGGAAAAAAATGAGCCAACCAAAATGAAATGGCGAATTAAAATTTACATTGGAATGTTTAAGGAACAGAATTGGCATAATGAAAAATATAGTCAATCATAAGTAGGATTCTCATAAAACAGGCTTCTGGAACACAGAGAAAAAGGGCATTGAGGTGAGGAAGGCAGATGAGCAGGTGACAAAAGTGAAGGACTGAGCTCGAAGTCCACTTATGTCAGGATGTAGGAATACAAATGTGAATAAGACAAGTTTCTTGTTTTCAGTATCCTCGTAAGGTAGTCAGATACACAGATGTAGAGGAGACTTCCTGGTAGACATAAGATTTCAGTTGTGCTTAGAATAGGTAATACTTGAGCAGGCAAATATGCAGGAGGAAAGGCATTCTAGGAGAGTGGCAGGTTGGATCAGGACAGAGAGATATGAGACTGTAGGGTATTCATTTATGATTCAAAAATATTTTGCATCATCTTCCATGTGTGAACCTCCAATTTTGGTTTGAACAGTGAGCAAGACAGAAATGATCTGTTCCTTCAATGAGCTTATATTCAAGAGGGAGGAAGCCAGACAATATACAGGGGAATGAATACATACATAAGGTAATTTTACATCATGATATGTCTTGTGAAGGAACCAAGTCAAATATGGTAGAGAGAAACTGGAGTTGGGGGATTCCCCAGTTAGGTAGGGTGGTCAGGGTGGCTTCTCTGAAGTGATCTTTGAGGTGAGACATGAATGATAGGATGAAACTAGCCATGCAGAGTTAGAAGAGCCTTTAGAGAGAAACAAGCACAAAGGCACTGAGGTGCAGGGCATGTTCAGGAAGTGATTTGTAGCCTCACATATGTGGTTAGAGCTGTAGCTAAACTTCTAATCTGGGTTCTTATTTTCACACAAAGACTGGAAGAAGCATTTGGAGAGGGTACTAGTCTTGGGAGTTAGAGTGAGACTTGGTTCTGTTCTCAGCTCTGCCAATAACTATCTTGAGAACTTTGGGGAAGTTATTTAACCTTTCTTGACTTCAGTTCTCTGGTCCATGACATGAGAGTAATGGTCTGGAGATGTACACTTGCACTTGGGTAAACATACTATCTTTCCCTGGGGATACACAGTGGTGTCCCAGTAGATGCCAACCCAGAGCCACAGTATAGATAGTGTGCAGCTTCCTGGACTATTAATTTCACTAAGGGTTTGGGAAAATGTATATGTAAATAATATTCCACACTAGAATACAAATTCCTCTTGCATTTTTAATATTAAAAAGTCAAATGCAAAGATATTTCATGCTTTTGACAAGCTACTTCAGACACTATTTCTACAGTCATAAAAACACTTCCTACATGAATTTCAGTGGAAAACTTTCAAAAGCATTAATGTAGACAATCTCTAAGGTATTTTTTAGCCATGGACTTGTGATCCATGATTCTCTTAAAGGCTCTTCATTCTTGAATTATTTATTGTTAACCTTTTTTTTTAAATGAATGACTGAATTATCCAAAGTGGATTATTTTATGTTGCTTTTAATTCAAGGAAACTCCTTGTCAATTCAAAGAAAGGACTTTAAAAGTAAAGTACTTCTAAGCGTTCTGGAGGGTATTAAACACAAAGGTTAGAGAGAGGGAAAAGAATCTTATAAATTACTTGTGATAAATATTGCTTTCCTTTCCCAACAATAATCACGACGCTTGACTCTCTGACTGGGTCTTAGAGGAGATATGCTCTCCTTCTGATCAGAATTTACATTTTAATATATACCTATGTTTAAAGCACATTTTCTTTTCTACTAATTTGGAGTTCAAGCAATATTTTCCGGGGGTTTACATGGGGATACTTTAACTGTAAGTAAGAGAAAACACCACTTAAAGTGGCATAAACAATCAACAGAGATGTGATTGTTAGAGATCACTGTAAGAAAGCAGCTCTGTAAGTAAGAAATCTGAGGTCAATTAATTCCTTCTCACTTGGAGGGTATGGACAAGTAATAAAGGATTTTTGATGTCAGAAAACAGAATTGAAGTCTGGTGCGCAGACAGTGCCTTGCTCCATTTCTTTGGGACCTCAGCTCTGCTGTGTTCTGTGTCTCCATTTTTCTTAAATTGGCTTCCACTCTGGTCACAAGATAATTGCTACCAGCAGCAGCAATTGTCCCTAATTGCAGTGGGAGAAAGAACATCTTCTTCAATCAGAGACTAAAAATCTTTTCTTTCCTTCAGTCTGACTAACTTAGGTCATGTACTTACTTCTGAACCATTATCACCAAGGCTAATGAAATGATCATGATAAAAGTAGGCTATCTGGACTTAGCATTGGGTTTGGAAATAGGATTGTTCCCCCTGGGAATGATAGGCTGCACTGGAGAGGGGAAGCCTGAACTAAATCATGTCTCCATTAGGAAAAAGGAAGAGGAAGGGTGGATACGAGGTGGGCAACCCCTCTTATATGTAAAGTCTATAGAAACAACTAGAGATATTTTACTCATGAGTCCTAATTTGTTCCTTACTGGCTGCACCCAAGTTCTTTGGAGTGGCAGTTTCCTTCTTGTGGCTGGAAATAGAGAGGGACTGAAATTTTTCACTTAGAAAATATTGACGGTATTCCTACTGTGTTTCAAAAACTGAAACCCATAGGCTGGTCACAGAAATGAATGATAATGCAGGGATGACAAAGAACATAGGGACATGTCTTACTGATCTTATATATCTTCAATCAATATGTGTTCTATTATAAGCTCTAGAGGAATGAGGACATTTTTTTGCTGCTTTGTTGGCTGTGTATCTCTAACATCTGACACATTGCCTGATACGTACTGAGCATACCACACGTATTTATTGAAGTAATATTTCTTGGAGCCAAAATCATTAATGATTCCTGAAAGGACGATGCAATAATAAAGGGATGTATAACAGTAGCTCACAGGTTTGAATACTTGGATGGCTCTGTAAGGTAAGAAATCTGAGGGGGTCAATTAATTCCTTCTCACTTGGAGGGTATGGACAAGTAATAAAGGATTTTTGATGTCAGAAAAGCTATGAAACCATGATATAAGGTAACAAGTTGGAGTGGTGTCTATGTCATAGAAGCCATTTCATTCACTAAGAATACTTAGCATAGCACCTAACGCATAGTACACATTTAATAAATCATTGATGGATGAATGGTGAGCTTTCTAATTAGATGTGGGAGAATATTGTGATTAGATTAAGTAGTTCATATCCTACTGTGCCTGCATGCTTTTATTTTTTTCTTTGCTCTTAGTGGTGTGATTTGTGGTATTATTAGTGCTTTGTTATTTTAATAGAGAGTTACATTTCTAGTGGAAAAGTGTGGCCTAGTGAAATGTGCTTTGTCTCACTATTCCATGCAGAATGGGAGTCAGCTTGTGTGTAGCACACGGCATAGACTGGGTGCCTCACAAAATTGCCTTCTTAGTGTCTGAAGGAAGATAACTTGAAGACCTACCAACCAAATATGCAAATTGAAGACTAAACTCACATAGCACAACTTGACAGCACATTTAGAAAGGACTTGAAAGACCATCCAGCCTAACCCTTCTGTTCCGTAGCCGGGAAAACCTGCAGCCACACTTGTGCGGCGGTGGTCTGTCATTTGAGTGAAGGCAAATGATAGAGGCAGAACTCGAACTCAGGTTTCTCAGCTTTACTGCAGTACTTCCACCAGGCGAGGAATTAAGGATAATTGAGAACAGCACGCTTATTTTACAAGTTTGATTTTAGGCAGTTGCTAGCTTCGAGCTATGGGGGTATTGTAAGCCCTGAATTGGCCTTTATTTCGCTAATGGGCTATTTGGAATAGGGAGAAAAAATTTCAAGTAACAATGTCTCCTTAGGTGGTGGAGAACATTATTACATGTAAAAAACTGAAGTTATTGTCAGAGGAACTGGTAACATTGACTGTAGAACACTGAGAATTTTAAACAAAAGCCTCCTCAGTGACTGCTAACATTGCTGACGTTGAGGAAAGAAGCACTCCTTACAGAATGTTTCAGTCGCCTGTGTTGAGGAAAGTCTATACATTCACCTCTTAGTACATCTATTATCATTAGTCTTGGGTTACAATATCTAATAAACAGCTTGTTTATTAATTATCAGAATACATTCTTTCATACTGTTTCTTTTTATTTTTCAGAAATTTTCTTAAACAGGTATTACTGGCCAGGCGCAGTGGCTCACGCCTGTAATCCCAGCACTTTGGAAGGCCAGGGCGGGTGGATCACCTGAGGTCAGGAGTTTGAGACCAGCCTGACCAACGTGGAGAAACCCCGTCTCTACTAAAAATAGAAAAGTAGCTGAGTATGGTGGTGCATGTGTGTAATCCCAGGTACTCGGGAGGCTGAGGTAGGAGAATCGCTTGAACCTGGGAGGCCGAGGTTGTGGTGAGCCGAGATCGCGCCATTGCACTCCAGCCTGGGCAACAAGGGTGAAACTCCACTTAAAAAAACAAACAAATAAGCAAAAAACAAAAAAACAGGTATTACTATAATCTAGTATAGTATAATCTATATTCGTAGTATATTCTCCAGGTTTGGAAATTTGTTTTACTTTACTGATAGACAAGATATGGTAGAAATTCCTGACATTCTATATTCCTCTACATGACTTCAGACAAATGAGAACTACATTTGTGTTCATTCCCTCCAGTTGTATTGTACTTCTCATAGGTCATACATACTTGAGCATGTGTTTTTATGCCCTTTTGCCTTTTTCAGCATACTTGTCAATTGCCCAGCTTAACTCCTGGAAGAGTTGGGGAGTGCATGCTGCTTTGCAGTCTGCCTGAACCCCGTTTCATTGGTACTTCCACATTCTCTTTCACTTCTGGGCATGAGTATGGATGTATAGATCTTTATCTTCGCTGACTCTGTGTATGGGATGGTGATTTTAAAAATTCTTTTGGTGTTGTTTCTTGAACCTCATCTGCAGAGTCCTGTGGAATTACTTACTTACACTGTCTTCCTATGAATCTTATCTCAAGTGCCCCAACTCTGTTAGAAGAGCCAGAGTCTCATCATTTCTTTTAAAAGTGATATGTCACTCATGTAATTTATTTATATTTTGAGTGAAGAAATTCTTGTCTTGCTCTATTAATTTTCATCTGGCTTCTTTTATGAGTGAGGCATCGTTTGTTTTGTGGTACTTCTCAATGTTCTCTCAGTTAGCCAGTTCAGAACAGGATAACTCTTAAAATCAGCTAATCAGTGCATTTCCATACTAAGTTTTAAGGAATTATACTATAATATGTTGATATGCCCAGAGAAGACAACAGGAGTTCAGAGAATGTGATTGCCTCTTTCGGCTAATGATGTGACTCTGAGGAAGTTGCACAGACACATCTCTGTCTCTACCTGCAGCATGGGCCCCACCATATGTATCAACAGTGTTTCCTAGCATTTTCCCTAGATTTTAAATGGAATTTGTTTAATGTATAGTGCATTCAGCAGATAGATATCATGTGCCCACTGTGTGCCAGGCTCTTTGCATTGTGGTGATATTGACAGATATGATGATATAGACTTAAATATAGTATGATATGATGTAGACTTAAATAAATATTAGTGTGAATTAACATTGTTTCAGCGCTTTCTGTGTTCCAGGCATTGTGTTAAAATATGCTGAAAAATTGGCTGGGTGCGGTGGCTTATGCCTGTAATCCCAGCACTTTGGGAGGCCGAGGCGGGTGAATCACCTGTCATCAGGAGTTCGAGACCAGCCTGGCCAACATGGTGAAACCCCATCTCTACTAACAATGTAAAAATTAGCTGGGTGTGGTGGCACATGCCTGTAATCCCAGCTACTCGGGAGGCTGAGGCAGGAGAATCGCTTGAACCTGGGAGGCAGAGAGCGGAGATCGCACCATTGCACTCCAGCCTGGGCAAGAATAACAAAACTCTGTCTCAAAAAAGAAAAAAAAAATGCTGAAAAATTATCTCATTTAATCCTTTTGAAAGCTCAGGGAGTATAAATACAACAGTTGCTCCCATTTTCTAGATGAGGAATTGAAACTTAGGGTAAAGGATCTTCCCAAGATTTCTCAGCAAGCAGATAGTAGAGCTGGGATTCCAACCAGGTCTTTCTGAATCTGGAACTAGGTTCTTACTCTGTACTGACTCAAAAGTACAAGTGCGTTTGAGAATCTGCTGGAGGGGGCTGTGGCAGCCTTTATCTGATGACTTCTTTCTTTTTTCTGAGATCTTCTGCTTAGAGTTGAGTGGGGGTATATAAAGGGGATAGAAGTTTGTGAAGAGTTGAGAACTCTTGTTGAGTAGGAGGGTAAGGTGATGGTGGAGAGTGAACAGGTGTGTTGAGCATTCCCAAGGAATCAGTTGATGCTGTGGACCATGACTTAGTGAGATATCTAACTGCCAAATAATGTGCAGTATGGCAAGACAAGTTTTTTGTCTGTTTGTTTTTGAGACAGGGTCTCACTCTGTTGCCCAGATGGAGTGCAGTGGTATGATCTCAGCTCACTGCAGCCTCGACTTTCCCAGCTCGAGTGATCCTCCCACTTTGGCTTCCTCAAATTCTGGGATTACAGGAATGTGCCACCGTGTCAGCCTAAGACAAGGTTTTTTAAAAGGAAGTCACACAACCTGATAACTATTGGTATCAATTGGAATTAGGTTCAGCTGCTTGTAAACCCAAGCTACTAGTCATTGAAGATAGAGGTGCATTTTTCTCTCATAGAAAATAAATTTTGAGGTAGGTAGCGAAGGGCTTGATATTCATGCAGTCATCAGTGGCTCAGCTTTACCTGCAGCATGGGCTTAATCATATGTATCAATATTTTTTTCTAGGGATTTTCCCTAGACCTTGAATGGAATTTGTTTAATGTATAGTGCATTCAGCACATATGTATTATATGCCCCCTGTGTGCCAGGTTCAGAGGGAGATCCTGTCTTTTTGATCTACTCTTCTTAGGCCAGGCTTTCTATCCTCAAGGCCACCTCATATTCACAAGGTAACTGCTGGAGTTCTGGCCATCGTGCCCACATTCCAGATAGCCAGAGGGAGAAAAGGAGGAAGGGCAAAAGCTGTTAACTGAGTCAGTTCCCTTTGAAGTAGTTTTGCAGAAGCCTGTCAATGACTTTTGCTTAAATCTGTTTGGATACTCTTAAGCACAGAGGAATTCAGGAATTATAGGTTTGGTTTTTATCTTCTTAACTCAGGCACATTGCTGCCTATAACTATATAGGGGCCTGCTTTTTAAGAAAAAGAATGGATATTTTGTAAATACTTGCAGTCTGCAACACTTTCCTACTCAGAAATCTGTTGTACACCCAACATTTGGAAAGCTTAGCTGAAAATTTGACAATGTATGGGTACATTGTGAAACTTTCTTACAAGCTTAGACTGTAAATAGCTGCCACTGATTTCTCTTTAAGATGACAGAGAGCACAGAGTCCTGGTTTTATAGAAGGCGGGTGAAAGGCAATGATGCTTCCTCTCTACCTCCCCACCCCCACCCCAGGGCAAGCCTTGCACCATGTAAATTGCTTTGGGGGTTACTGATGGGTTCTAGAGCCAGGGAAGCTGGATATATTAAAAAAGTGTTTACTGCTGATTGTTTTGTGTATTTATTAATTGGTTTTCCTCATTCTTTCCCAAAGAGAATTTCACAGTTGTTGACTCTTCTTATAAACCGTTGGTTTCTAAATGAAATACAAACCAGCTACATCCTTTAAAAACAGATAAGGTAAAATAAACACTTTTGAAACAAGCATGATTTATTTCATATTAATAATTTTTCATGTCTCTGTTTATGGAAGCAGCAGTCCCCTTTTTCTAATCCTCTTTCCTTGCAGACAGCAGGCAGGTGGGAAAATGAGCAGTAGCCTCTGTAGCTACTTTTTAGTGACGATTGGGAGAAGTTAAAGATGGCCTAAATTCATAAGGTCATGTAAAAGAGGAACATTCAGAGTGGAGGGAAAAATAATGCCTTTAGATCTGTAGAACTTATTCTTCAGTCACTTAAGTGCCTCCTATTGGAGATTCCAGTTTCTCTGGATGGTTTTAAGCAGGTTCAGATGGAACCATTCTTTCTGATTTGTGCATTCAGTCCTAGCTCTTTGCTAGTTCATGTTTAACTTAGTGTTATGTTCTACCCCCAGTGTACAAATGAGTGATTGGGTGCAGTCAGTGATGTCAGGCCACCTGTGGGTGCCCCATCCCTACTACGCTCTGAGTTCAAAAGCAGGAGCCTGCAGTACTAGGAGAAATCCATGCATGGGGCCCAGAAATGGGAAGGTGGATTCACCTGGGAATTATTTTAATAGAAGTAAAGAACAAGGCCAAGAAATTGCTCGGGAGCCTGGCTGGGAGGTAGCCCAGACACCTTTCAATGATCCAGATAAGGTTTTTGTTCTTGTGTACTGATCTTATATATTGACATGTCAGGAGCCATGAGCAGGCCCTTTCCTGTGTATTTTGTGTGGAATCTTGCATGGGGCTTTAGGCAGTTGACACACATTGGATTTATGGAAAATAGTTTTCTCTGCTATTTTGTGTCTGCCAGGACAACATATCAGGTCGGAGGCTGTCATAGCATTTTCTTTGCTGTTGTAAACAGTTCTCTGAGCCAAAGGGCTTCTGAAGTCATCTATTATGTCCCTCTAGGTGAGACGTGCTGTCTCATTACTGGTAACAATGGTTCACCTGCCTCTAATGGTAGCATCAGGACATCTCATTTCTCAGTAGTGACTTTAATTTCCTCTCACCATTTCCTAGATGGTTGTGTTCAGAGGCTGGGTTGTGCCATGGCACATGAAAGAGAATGACAGATGCATCCTCATTTCATGTTACAATTTGCCGGAAGATCATTAGAGGAGTCCATTTATGCCTTACTGCAGATGAACGGATCACATGATTGCATTCCCATTATTTGGTACTGGGATTGAGGTATTAGGGAGGTGGGGAGTATTACACTCAAAATAAGGAGAAGTCTTAGTGGGGCAGCAGTGGTCCTCATGGACACTGATAAGAAGCTGAATAGAGATTCCCCCAGTATGATAAAGTTTTAAGGAAAGGCTTTTGGGGTATGGGCCTGATTTATGCCTGAGTTGCATAACTTTCTTTCCTAGACACATAAAAATATTAAAAGTAATCAGTGACCTGGTGGGGGAGAGGTTATTCTTCACCAGACATCAAAATGTCTCCTTAGTTCTTGGGTTCCTTCCATAACTTCCTTGATGGTCCTTTTCCCTCCAGTCACTGGACAGTGCTTAGTGCTCTTTGAGCTTTTGGGACATGAATGTGACATGTGCCTTGTCATCGTGTCTCTCACAACATCCAGCTGCTTAAAGGAGATAGAAGGCATGTGTGTGGGTATAATCAGGTGGTTGTTTTTTAATCAGGTTCATGGCAAGGACCAGGGGTGACTGCAAAGGAGCAATTATACCAGTGGGCCAGGAGACATTAAGCTGGGTAGGCGGGAGAGTAAAAGTACAAGGAGGTACAGAGAAAGTCACTGGCATACTCTGTTAATTAGGTGGAAGAGAACCTTGCTCAACAATGCTGGACAGCTGAGGTTTCATTATTTGATACAGGTTCATCAAAGTCTGGCATTTTTTGGGTAGTTTTTTTTTTTTACTCATTCTAATTCTTGATTATCTTTATGTGTTTTATTATTCAAATTGACTTATTGACAAAACCAAATTTATTAACAACCTATTCTTTACATACATTTTCTTGATATGCCTTTATTCTATTGGATTTATATTATTGATAATTATTTGTTTTTTAAATATTTCTAGTTAATCTGCTCTTCTTAGCCCTTCTTACATGAATTGATTATATATTATATTCAATGTACAAATAAGTACATCTAGAAATATTTTAACTTTACTAAGGTAAAAATTTGCTTCAGGCATTTTGTATATAAGACATTTAACAAAAATTTATAATATTGCCTTAACATATCTCCAGCTCTTTCATTTATTTGAGTGTCTACTTTATCCTACTTTAGTGAAGGTGCAAGTGAACATTATACATTGTGACACATTTTTCTGGCTTACCTCACTTCCTTATCCCTCTCATTGGAATGGATAATTGAGGTAATTATCTGGGGTAAAAAAAGTCAAGCCCTAAACCAAATTCTTGCTTCATTTCACTGGTGTCATTGAGGTGCCTCCCTTTATGTCATTAGGAAGCAGACAACAGTCTGTTTATGTAAGCCAAAAATAAGGGAGAATGATGTAATGATGCATGCAAACAAGTCCCTGTGTAGTCTAGAAAAGGAAATGGAGTTGCAGAGAAAGAATTTGCAGTTTTTTCCCAGCACTGCTCAGAGGGCAGATGTTTTGATTATTAATGAATCACCTTGCTCTTTACCTAAAACATCACCAAGGTAGAGAAGGGCAGTTCCTTGGGGTATCTTGTTCAGATTCCCTAAGGAGTATAATAAATTTAGCTCTGTTCTGTTCTCACCAAGCAAGCTGCCAGTTGCTAACTCTGCTTTCAGGTGAACACCCTCCCCCTTCCCCAACCCTAAGGAAGGACACGTCCCATGCAGATGTGTCCCTAGTTCTTGCATCAAAAACTATCTTCCACTTAAAAAATTGATAATTTGGGATTTACATAGATTTCCTTCTTCTTAGACCGTAGTAAATCCATTCTTTCATACCTGTTACAGCCTGGGGGAACCTAACAAAACTGCTTTTCTGAAACTGCAAAAAGTCATGGTGATTATAAAATGACAGCTCTTTGTGGGACTGAAGCTCAAATGACCTCTGGCCCCGCTCGTTTCTGAACCATTCGTGATGAATGTTCAATACTTGTGCATTAATTTTTTCATATTCATTTTAAGGTTATTTCAAGGCATAAAGAAATCTTAAATGAAAATACAATTTTTTTCCTGTATTCTTAGTTTTCATTTTATATTTTCATAAAATGTTTTTAATGTTGTAGAATTAATGATATTCTCGGAGTTTTGGAGAAAGTTGCCAGATGAAGATTGGTGTTTGAACTTAGGCTTGATGTTTTCTTTTAGTTTATTTTGATGATATTACTCTTTCATGGGGGCAGCTAACATAAATAACAGGGAACCATTGTAAATGTGAGAAAGAAGGATAATTTTTCTTCTGGAGAAGAAAACTTCCTGTTTGTGTTTTTTGTTTTTTGTTTTTTTTTTTTTTTTTGGATACAGGTTGTTTGAAAATATTTTAGTGTTCTAAAACTTTGGGATTTGGGAGACTTAGGGAAGTACAGAACAAAAGGGAGTACATTTGAGAATATCATTGGTTGGGGTGATTATTAGTTTTATATGTCAGCCTGCCTGGCCACAGCGTGCTGAGTTATCTGGTCACACATTATTCTAGTGTTCTCATGAGGGTGTTTTGGATGAGGTTAACATTTGAGTTGGCTGACTGAATAAATAAGATGGCCCTCCCTAATCTGATGGGCTTCATTTAATCAGTTGAGGGCCTCAGTAGAATAAAAAGGTTGACTTTTCTAAAGTAAAAGAGAATACCCCTTGCCTAACTGCCTTCAAGCTAGAACATCACCTTCTTTTTTCTACCTTTGGACTCCATTGGCTCCTCTTGGGTCTCAAGCCTTCAGGCCTTTAAACTTGAACTATACCATTGGTTCTCCTGGATCTCAGGCTTTTGAACTCAAACTGTGATGAGTCATTGGCTCCTCTAGGTCTGCAGCTCACCAGCGTACCTTGCAGATCTTGGGACTTGTCAGCCTCTCTATAACTGTGTTAGCCAATTTCTTATAAGTCTCTCTTTCTCTCTCTCTCTCTTGCTCTCGCTGTCTCCGTGTGTGTGTGTGTGTGTGTGTGTGTGTGTGTACGAGCGCAAGTGTGTGTGTTTGTACATCTCTTATTGGTTCTCTTTCTTTGGAAAACTCTGATACGCTAGGACTCAGTAGTTTTGGTTCAGAGATATAAAGAGATAGATGGTGGAGTGTAATTATTTTGAAAATTATAAATGCTAGAGGGAACATTATATAAAATGGCTTAATTTGTCCAGTTTAATGTTCTCTAGAATATCTGATTTAAAAAGAATGATGCTGAGAAAACAGAGGAAATTAAAATAATGTTTTTAAAGTGTCTCAGAACATTCTTTAAATGTCTAGTGATTGAAATTAATGCAGTAAATTTCCCCTCTGGCATATTTTAGGTGTTGGATAAATAATCATGAAAATGAAGCACTACACTTGGCATATGATAAAAGGAAATTATTTCTTTACCTTCTGCTTATCAATTAATGTCATACACAAATTGTAACATCATGAAAAATATACAGTTTTAAACTCTAATTTATTCTTTATACACATTGCGCCATAGTTTTCCCATAAACAATTAAGAATAGATGCTCTTTGATGAGGCTTTTTCTCCCTGTCTCTGCTAATCAGCAGTTCACTCCTGGATTGAGGGAAGCACCCTCACAATGTGTGGAAAACAACTCTTTTCATTGCTATGTAAGATGGACTGTATTTGAAATAAATGTATTAGGCAAGTGTAGAGATTATTGGCTACTGAGTTTTGTTGTTTTTGTTGATTAGAGTGGCAGCATGTGAACATATTCTAAATTAGGGCTATGCTGATAAAAGTATAGGAAGGTTAAAAACAAGCATAGATACAACATGCAGTGAAGAACTTAAAATGCTCTTTAAATATATGGGAT
The DNA here is from genome assembly GCF_003255815.1 of Theropithecus gelada. NCBI lineage: Eukaryota > Metazoa > Chordata > Mammalia > Primates > Cercopithecidae > Theropithecus > Theropithecus gelada. The sequence continues at coordinate 25,936,407 of NC_037679.1, read as the reverse complement.
GCAATTTTAAGATTATGGTAGACTGAGGAAACCCTCTTTACATTAAATTTAGTAAATCTGAGAAATGTGTTGGAGATTACCAGAAAATAGATAATAAAATTTGGAACATTTGTAAGGAAACAAATATTTTCTAGCTTAACCAGACAAACAAGAAAGTCTAATCTTATTTATTTTATAAAGATATATTCCTAGTGCTATGTGATGTTTATCTTATATGAACATAGTTAATTTTAATAAAGCAATGGAAATACAAGTGATTTTGTTTTAGAATATCAGGCCCCTAGGCAGGGTAAATGCCTTTCAATCCTAGGCAAAAGAGTACAAGAACTTTGTTTTGTATCAAGTTTTTTTTTTTTTTTCCTATTGGCGGCTTCAGTTCCTGGACTTTCTTGGCTGTTTTTTCTTTTTCTTACTGTGCCTCCTTTAACATTTTTGCAAAAAGTGGAGAAGAAAAAATCTTTAAATAATCATTTTTTAAAACCCCCTAAGAAACCTGTTAGAATGTGAGATTTTGAAGTAATGGTATATACATTTTGCATTTTAAAAAACAATGCTTCTAATATTTTTCACTTGGAGGTTTTATTTGGGTTTTCTTTTTTTAAACATGAAAGGCACTTTACAGCACCCTAGAAGCTTCTGAAGGGGGTTGCTGGAAGGCGAAGTGCGAGACTGTTGTCTGTACAAAGTCAGGACTTCCCAGGAGAGCTGAGTTCTACATGCCTAAACCTGATTAGGCATAAACTGTGTGGGCGGAAGGGAGCATGAACACCAGCTTATTCTCTCAAATTCTCCGGATAGGAACATCTCAGCCCGTTAGGGCTTGGCTTCCCTGCTGTACTCCAGCCTCAGAAAGTTGATGTACAGATACCTCTGTGTTATTTGCAGCAGCCACAACCTAAAATAGCATGTGAGACTTTTTGTCCATTAATTTTGAATTTTTTAAAAAATACCATTTTCCTTTTTATTAGGCTTTCCGATACAATCCTTTTATATTTACAGCAGAGGTGGGCATACTTAGGACCCATAGGCTCTACAATATCCACCATTCTGTGTGTGCCCACATATGCATACATGCATGCATATGCTCAGAGTGCCACTAGCCCACCCGCCCTTGCCCCCAACAAAATCATTCTCCAGCCCCTCTCAAGGACCAGCCAGGTGCCTTCTGGCCTGATCAGTTTCTCACAAAGACCTCCTGTGAGAAGAATATTCTGAATGCACTTCCTCTCCCTTTGCGCCCAATTTTGGCTGAGTGTTAATAGGTGCTCAGCAACCTGAGGGGAGAACTATATTTTCTTCCTCGTCTCATCCCCAGTGTCTAACTCAGTGTCTGGCTGTCACTCATTAGATTTGTTTAGGCAGCAGCAGGAAGTAATCCTGAAAGCAATTCTGAAAAGTCAGGCTTGAGGCCTCACAAGTTCATTACCCAGCATACAAGACCTAGGCCCCACCCTGTTTAATATCTTTCTTCTCAACAGATAGCCTCACGTGCAGAAGCTGCACAGTTGGTAGATCTGTTCCAAATCTGGAATTTGCAGTGGCTGATGACAGACAGCAGTGTCGATTCCGTCACTCTGCTTGATTCCCACCCACGTCTGATGCCTGCTGAGAACACACTCTGTATGTGATTCCACCCTGTTTCCGTCTCACTCGCCTTTGTCATGATACACTCTTCTTTTCTAAAGCTAGCTGGCTCTTTGTCTAGACAGCTCCCTCCCCCATCTCCAGATGGCTTTGTCTGGGAAGCCTACAGACTTTTCCACTACCACCCCAAGATGCAGAGGCAATTAAGTCAGGCTAACTCTCATGGTGTTATGCCAGTTAATAGGCATTTAGCAAACAGGTCAGCATTTTCTACAAAGAAAATGACAACATTTTCCTCACTTAGTGAATTCTCTGGGACATTTATTCCTTTCAGTAGTTAAAACTCATCACTTGGAACATGTCAGAAGGGGCATCTCAAAAGCAAGATTCCAGTCTGCTAAGTTTTCTTTTGGACCTTCTGTCCAATACATGGACTTCATTTGTCTGCAGAAGACTGGGATTTTAGGAAATGAATTCTCTCAAGATCAGGTACATTGGGAGACACAAAACTGGGCCATCCAGAGACATGATTTATGTCTCATAAAATAGAGAAGCTTGTTGCTTTCCGAGGTTTAATCTTTTTTGCAGGGGGAGATGGGGTTGCTCTGTGTTGCCCATGCTGGACTCAAACTCCTGGACTCAAGTGATCCTCTTGCTTCAGCCTCCTGAGGTAGCTGGGACTATAGGAATGCACCACCGTGCCTGGCTTAGTCTGATTTCATTCAGCTCCCTGATTAGACTCATCTACAGTATCTTGATATTTGTTTTTCTCCTGCCAAGGTACATGCAGATTCTTTGGTTTTCAGGTTTTGGATTCTTGATCTTTAAAACTTTATGTACTCTGAACCACCAAACCCCTCACCAGAGAAATGCCGAACAGGGAAGGCCAAGAGCCAGTTTTTCCTTTTTTATGTAAAGTAGACTCAAATGTATCCTGTAATAATGCTTATTTCTTTCTGATATGCTTTCTTAAAACCTGAGAGAAAGAGATAGAATTGAAACTAACATACTAGGAATGGCTAATCCACTGTAGTCATTACTGATGTGCTAGTCAAAGTTTTGGCAGTTTTTAATTATGGTAATATCTACATCACAGTTATGATTAGCAAAATGAAGCAGAAAAGATGATGCAAGTAAAATTTGCAATAACACAATTCATATCCATTACATGTTTTTTTCTAGACAACCTGAATGAATAAAAGATGTAAATGCCCAAATGAAGAGTATTTATAAACTTTACCTATATTGTTAACAACAACAAAATAGGTAGCAAACCTGGAAGAATTTCTCTTAATCCTGGGGCTGGCATTATTGATTATGTGCCTACCCCCATATTTTGACTTACATATCTTAGGTCAAATTAAAAACAATTACTTTCCTAGAATTTCCTATTTGCACATGAGAAACGTGGTTAAAATTTAGAGATAAAGAAAATGTCTCCTTATTTCTCGTAGTATCCTTCTGTAGTCTATAGAGCATTCCTCATTGGTTAAACAGGGATAGTGTAATTCTGATCTCATAGGATTGTTATAAGAATTTAATGACTTTAACAAGAGTATACTATTACACATAGTACAGTAATTATTGGCTATTATCAAGTCCAGGCTAGTGATGATACTTCAAAATCAGTATTTAAATACTTCTTTGATGACAGGAATGAAAAGGAATTATCGACTAACAGACTATTTTCAACATTAAATGATATAAACAGTATAATATTTTGATGTCTCTCCATTTTCATTTATCTTAAGTTAGAAGTTTCAGATTTATGGCTTGATTGACCTCCTGATATAATTGAATAGAAAAACATTCCTCTTTAGACTGAAGACATTGAATTTCTATCTCCAGCTCCAGGAAGCAGCTGATTATGTTGTCATGTTATTATTTTAAAGAGCAGCTTAATATAAAGTATGCCAGAGCTGTTGTTATTTTAACAAAATAACAAAATAATTCTCCAACAATGACAAACAATGCCTTCCTGAAGCCCAGTTCATTTAGTTGTGTATGCGGGAGAGTGTTTTAAGGTTAATTTCAGTTAGAAGATCTTTGATGCATTATTGCTGCTAAAAACCGGATGTTTTACTGGAACATCACTGAGGGTTTTTTGTTGTTGTTTTGGTTTTTTCTGAGGTTGCTAAGATATTCAGGCTTATATCATCTCTGGTGGTATTTTCTAAACTATATTCCATAAGACATTAATCTTGCAAAATGCTGCAATAAACCGGGACCTTGCGATTAGGTAAGTTTACTGCACATTCTGTGCCCACTTTGGGAGGGCCACATTGCATGTGAGCTAATTAAAAGCTTTGAGAAGTTTTGGAATGAAGAAATACATGGATAAAGGGTATTATTTGTTATGGTGTTTTGGAGTTTCAAGCACTTGTTTCGGGTACTAAAGCAGATCCAAAGCTGCTTTTTGAGGCCAATTTTTGCCCTAGATGCTGTGGCTGCCGACTTGTATGGCAACCTTTTACCCAGGTGAAGATTGTAGGCAGTTTTTCAGCTTCTATAATGAAGTGTTACTTTTGCACGTTCATGTTTGGTATTTGAAGTTCTTTCAGGCATGACATGGTACCTGCATTATGGGCTTTTTCATTAGAGTTTAAACTTGAGGTAACTTCCATCTATATCCTGTAACAGCCACAGCTGAGTACAGAAAGAAAATAGTAGTCATGCCTTTTCTATTAATTTAGGTTCCGCTCATAAATTAATGATCATGGTTTGTGAGAGAGAGATATTCCTTGACTTCTTCAGTTGTAGCCCCCACAAAAATACCCTCACTAAATGACATTAATGTTATTTTTAAAAATTTTATTGAAGATATAAATAATACATAACATTGTTAGGATTATTTTTTCAGTCTTCTGTTGCATATTTTTGTTGAAGACATTGCTAAATGTGCCTTATTTAAATTCCCCTTATTAATACTTCTTGATAAAATCTGTTTGAAATATAGTAATAAAATATTTGTTTTTCCCTTAAAAATTATTTTATCTTATCAGATATGAATGAAAAATAATTGAATATTTTTTCATGTTTTTTCTTTTTGCCTAGGCTGCCAGGAAAATCAAAGTCACATTTAATACACATCATACATCATAGTAATATCTACACAGTTTTTTTAGAAAACAGGCTTCTATATTTCTTCAATTCCTTTGGTACTTAAATTTTATAGTGAAAGTGAAATACTTCATATGCAAAGCCTGTATCCAGAAAATTAATCTTGAAACCATTTGAATGGATACATTTTTTCATAGATAAAACGTTATATGTGTGTTAGATTTCACACTGGCCTTCAGAGCTTCCTAATCCATTTATAGCTTTGTAATCTATACATGGAAATTATGGTTAAAAAAAGAAATACTCCTATGTTTTATAAAATTAAGTATGCCAACATGTTGGAATGTTATTTAAGCTGATCATTTTTTTAAAAGTTGTAATCATTGCAAAGTAAAACTAAAATTTAATGAAACATAGATGCTCGCTATGAAATCCAGAGATGTAGGTAACATTATTTTATTTTTAAAATGTAGGTTGATTTTATTACTTTTTCTCGAGTAAGCTAAAGGTGGAGGTTTATTCAGTGAAAACCAGAGATGTAGTTATTGCAGGCAACATATCTCAGATGCTGGTGCCAGGAATTGATGGCAGCTGGTTGCACACTGTGTTCATGCTAATGTTGCTCAATGCGTTGAACTATGCATTGTTAATGAGGGATGACACATTGAACATGCCAACAATGTTACATCAGTAAAACATTTTTATATATTTTCTTGTATGTTTTTGGATACCCTCTATATTTTCATTAATTTTGCATGATAATAAATGAAGGAAAATGAGCTATAATGATCTGTAGTTACTTTTTATTATTTCCAATTCCATCTACATACTATTTTCTTGATTTTAGGAGAGCACCAGGAACTGCTCTTACAATTATCCCAAATAAAGTTCTCACATAGTTGGAGTCATTTCTTTAAACCTTCTCTCTCCCAAAATACACCCCTTTTTTTCTTAGTTACACGAAGTCATAATATAATATAATATAATTATAAACAAAGGCTGTATGCCTAGAGAGTAGAGTGCCAGGGGAAGAGAATGATGACTGAACTCCAATCTTAAAAGGCATCTTGTGGAAAGGGTTAGTGGACTGCCTCTGTGTATACTTTGCAATAGAACTAGAGCCAATGGGTTGAAGCCTTCAGAACACAGATTTCCGCCTTTAAAATTTTTTTCTGAGAGTATAAGTGTTAAAAGCATAATCAACCATTTTGTACAATTTACCACCAGTGGATATATTTAAGTAGAGCTTCAAAGCCAATTTCCAGATGTTAAAACACCTGTTTTATGGGATCTCAAAGCTCCAGTTTCTCCCCCTGTTGTATCACCTGATAAATCACCATGCTCTGAGTTTTGCGTCATTTGCTTATCTACCCATCTCTAGGAAGAACCCCTTGAGGGTAACAACGATATATTACTTATTTTTATATCCTCATCCGTTAGCACAATGCTTGGCACATAGTAGATGCTCAATAAATGTTTATTGAATAGATGAAGGTATAAATGGCTGCAGTTGAAATAATGGTTGAAAAATGTTTTCTTCATGTTGTAGAACCTGTCCTTCAAATTGAAATCTGACCTGGAGATCCAGTATGTAAAAGTGACAAAGATGGAGCTGTTCTGGTTAAGTGGAATTCTAGTGCCTGGGGACCTACCCTCTGAGTCCTTGAAGCACCTTTGAAGAACTTCTAGGGACATAGTTTCAGAATCACTGGTTTACTGACACATTCTGCAGCTCTTGCTTAAAGATTTCTGCTGCAGCCTTTTGGTTTCAATACAGTTTTGGTGGTCATACCATGGCTTCAGTGTCCTGGCTTCGGGTCCTGACTGTGGGTGAACTGGAAGTTTTGCAAGCCCATGGTCACTACTCAAAGGTGGAATTACATCTTATAGAACGCAGGAGAAGAAAGTAAAGGGAAGGCCCATCCCTGAAGATAGATATAGGCCCTCAGCCCTGCTTCATCTTTTGTACTTAGGCAGAGAGAGAATGGGAACTGGGGAGAAAGGCTAGTGATGAAGTAGTCATTAAACTGGCCAGGAAGATAGAAGGAAGGAGAATAATGAATGCTAGGAAGAGATGTGTCCTAAGCCTAAGTCTTGCTTCCAAACAAGGGAAATTCGTATTTCATGTGTTTCTATGTCTGAAATTGCATGTACTACCTGTATTGTCGTCCTAGTGATAGTGCTCTTCAACCTTGAAAGTCCATTAAAAGAAGACTTTGATTAAATGCACTGACCAGAGACAGAAGAGTATTGTGATTGATTATAATCTGCTTAGATGAGATAAAAACTTAAGTTGCTTAAGTTGTGGGAATGAGATAGTTTGGATGCTATCCAAAATAGCATGAAAGGCCTTTGATCCAGTTTTCAGTAGATTTGACATTATTATGACAGTAACTTGGAACTATTTTATTGTGTTCAGCCAGTTAACTAAAGATAATATTTTAGACATATTAGAAGAGAAATAGCTAGGGTAAAGAGAAAGAGAAGGTAGGGGAGGGGCCAAAGAGAAAGGAAAGGAGCCAAAAGATGTTTTAGAAGATCATCTAAACCTTGTTCTCACACACCCTGTCTCCACCTCCATTTCAGCGGCTTTCATATTACTTATATAACTCAATGAGGACATTCTTCAGGTACTTAGTAAATTCTAATTGGCTGTAAGTAGGAAAGAAGTAGAAGAGTAGAGGGTGAAGGCAGCAAGGTCAGGGAAGAAGCCTTAAACTGACCATGTGAGCTGATAATGCAAACATCTTTGTCGAAATGTTCTATATACAGGATTTAGGTTGAAACTAGTTTTGTATATGGAATGATTTTTCAAAACCCTTATCAGTCTTGTACAGCTAAATAACCTATTTGTTTGAGCCATCCTGAATTTAGCATTCACCCCAAGCTCTCTGCTCTATCTGCGTTGCTTGGTCTTTGGCATATGACCTTCTCTCATTATTCATAGAGAACATTGGAAGGGTATGATGACTGGTGTGAGGCCATTTGAGATAGAGGTGAAGAAAGTATAGGAGCTCATGTCACTAGGATCTAATGCATCGTAATGTACTAACATGGCAAAATAGCACAACAAAGACATGAATGATAACAAGGATAGAGAGAAGAAATGAGATTTTTCAAAAAGATTAAGAACAGTGAATTAGCAAGAAAAAAATTTAAAATGAGTAATAAATGGTATTATCGCAAATGTAAAGAGAGCATAATAACAAAAATATTGAGGAATGTGCTGAAAAGCAGGAAAGAGGTGTTTGATGCTGGGTGCAGTGTGAAGTCTAAGCTCCTCTATTGAGGGATAGAGTTACTATATCTGAGGCAGTCTTGGTGGCAGTGCAGGCTCCCTGTGGCTCCTCTTAAATCCAAGGGTTGTTTTCAGATCAGAAGTTCGAGGTAGTCATTCTCCAGGCAGACATCTTGCTTCTACTACTCCTAGACCTGCAATGAAGACATTTTTATGGCTAAAAATTATTGCAGCTACCATCATCAAAAGAGTATCTCTGAAGATATACAGACCTCTTCCAGCAAAAAGCTCCATACCATTCCTTCCCCCTGGTCTAGGAATATAACATCCTCCATTAAAATATCTCTTATATCCTTTATACCATACACTCCAATCTCACTCCTCATAGACAAACTCTCTGCAAGAGGATGTTTAATTTGCAACACTGTTTCTTCAGATCATATTTGTTCATCAATTTATTTTAATACGGTGTCTACCCCATTACCATTCTGAAACCATTCTAACAAAGGTCACCCATGACAGCTAACCTATTCAGGGCCAGATTTTACATGAATCATTTTCAGCACTTATCCTTTTTCACCTCTCTGTGGAAAGGGGTGCCTCCTTCTTGAAATCCTCTCCTTCCCTGATTTCTGTGATGGAGACTTTCCTGGACATTTTGCTGTTCCCTGGTAGGCCTGCGTCAGATCGTCATTGGCTTTCAGCCTGCCACCTACACCTTGCCTGGTCTTCTGCCCTCCTGCCAAGCTGTGTTCTCCACTCCCTTATTCATCTCATCTTGTTGGTTTTGCAATGGAAACTCATCAACATCTGTATTTTCAGCCAAGACTAGGACATTTAGAAGCCATAAAAATGGAAATCATATCTTCCATTTGATGTAATTCAAAATAAAAACAATATGGAGCCGTTAAAATGAATTTAAGAAAGTTTAACAAAGTTCTTAAAATTTCCATGATGCTGATGCTTCTTTGGAAAAATAATACCTTTATTAATTTTTTTTTCACTTTGGGTAACCCAATTTTGCTAATGCCCTAATCTCTGTCATCTTGAAGGGCAATCCAACACTGTTCTTGTCACTTTGCATATCTTCTTCTTAGGTTGGCATGACCCTTTCTCCTTGTTCCAGCCACCCTCCCCTCAAATAATTCAGAAAAACGAATGGAATTTGTTGCTGTGCAATTGATGTAGGAATCTCCTTCTGTTTTACTTTTCTACCTGTTTTCTCCCCTTTCTTTGTTGTTATTTGAAGTTTCTCATCATATTTCCAACCTCATCTAGTCTTTCCTCACACTACCCCTTTCTATCGTCATCTCAGTGGTACAGCATTTGAAATTACTGGAATATGACAAGTGCTGCTGACCCCGTGTCTTTGGAATGCTGACCCCCCCACTTCCTGGAACACTCTTGCTCCTCCCTTTACCTGACTAACCCCTGGTCACCACACAGATCTCAGCTTGTCTCCATTTCCTCCTGGGAACCTTTCCTGGCCCTTTAGATAAGGTGAGATTCATTTGCTGAATGTTACCCAGTCCTTATCTCTTCCTTGTTATGCTTAATGTACCTGTTGTGGCTTATTTAATATTCATAAAATACATATGAGCAGAGGCCATTTATGTCTTGTTCAATGCTATATTTCCAATGTCTAATGTTTTATTACCACAAGTAATGTTGAGTTGAACAGATGAGATAAAAGTACTAAATTGGCAAAATCTTACTTTATTTTCCCTGACCCAGTTCAAACGTCATCTTTCCTTAAAGTTCTCCTCCCCACCAGCAAAAATGTGCTTCTCTCATAGAACTTACACGTTCCATCATGATTGTTTAAAAGTCAACTAGCAAAAACTGACAAGGTTTTGAAAGAGAAGGAAAGACTGAGGAACTGTCCCAGAATGGAGGCGATTAAAGAGACATGATAACAAAATGCAATGTGGGATCCCTGGAGTGAATCCTGGAACAGAAGGACCATAGTAGAAAAACTGGGGAGACAAAGTTTGTAGTTTAGTTAATAGTATTGTACCAAGGTCAATTCCTTATTTGTGGTCATTGGCATGAAGGTTATGTGAGATACTGACATTAAGGCAAGCCAGGGGGAAAGTTCTACAGGAACCATTTCTACAATTTTCAATTCTTTTCTCAAGATTTAAAATTACTTTAAAATAAAAAGTTAAAAAGAAAAGCCAACTAGGAACTTTCTATAGACAAAGTATATCTTAGGAATGTAGATTTCTAGCCCCTAACAGTGTCCAGTCTAGTAGGTGCTCAGTAAACACCAAAGTAATTTACCCTTGCTTGCTCCCATTTTGGTTATTTGCAGTCTGTGTTTGCGCCTTCCCGTTCTGGCCTTACCTAGCAACAGCTTGACTCCTTTAGGGATGACCTAGTCCCAGAGTGCGTATGCTTGAGAGGCCAGTATCCTGCCTTTCTGTGGCAATGATGCTGTACTACATACATCCTATGTATTGGTAACTTGCTTTCATCAGTACTGAGGCTAATAAGGAAGATATATAAAATAATAAGAGAAAATGGGAAATCTGGTCTCTTTTCTACCTTATTTTATTTTTTTGAGACAGGGTCTCACTAGTTTGCCCAGGTTGAGTGCAATCACAACTCACTGCAGCCTCAACTTCCTGGGCTCAGGTGATTCTCCCACCTCAGCCTCCCAAGTAGCTGGGACTACAAGTGTGCACCACCATGCCCAGCTAATTTTTTTGTTTGTTTGTTTGTTTGTTTTTGTGGAGATGAGGTCTTGCCATGTTGCCCAGGCTGGTCTTGAATTCCTGGCCTCAAGCCTAGCCTCAAGTGATCTTCCCACCTCAGCCTCTGAAAGTGCTGGGATTACAGGTATGAGCCGTTGCACCAGCCCTACCTTGATTTTAAATGGTACAAGTTTTGCCTTTGAAGTTAAAATTTTTAATATTTGCATGCCTAGATAGTCCAGTCAGATTTTCAATTGAGCATCCTTTTTTATTATGATTTAATATATTCCTTTTTTTGTTTTACACATAGAGAACTGACCACCTTTTTACTAGTAGCATCTCTTCTCAAATTTTGTACAGGAAACATTCCTCTAAAATGTCTCAAAGATATAAAAGGATATACTTATCCTATCACATTGTGGTAGAAATCAGAAACACTATGGTTTTTATTAAGACAACTTGCAAAAGTTGAAAAAATCATTTAAAAACCTGAGAAACTCTTGTAAAATCCTCACTGAGCATTGCCAAGAGCATTCTAAACTTAGTCTGTCACTTGAAAATGACTATATAATAACACATGTAATTAATAAGAGCTATAATAAGACCTTCTAATCAGCTGAAAATTCAAGAAAGGTTTTTTAAAGGTTGAATCCTTTATATAAATTTTGAGTCGACGTGTAGTTATTTTCCCCTTGCTCATAAAACCTTTGATTTGCAATTATTTCCTATTGAAAACACAGAATATTTCATTTCAGTCATACCTGAATTGTCATTTGCTCTCATAAACCATGTACTCCTAACAACAGAATTAAGATTATCTTAGCAAAGAAAAGTCCCTCTTCTCTGTTTCACGGTATCCTCCCCTGGGGCTCTCTGCCCTGGCCAACTACTGACCTATGTAATTCCATGGCATCTATCATCTTTGTATCTAGGCACTAGGCACTCACAGCTCACAAACACAAACATCCACATATGGAAAGTGTGGAGCTTGGAGCAGAGATTTCCTGCAGTGAACATTTTTACAAAGCAAGAATCAGGCAAATTGCCACATTCATGTTCCTTCAACTTATAGTAATGGGTAACTGGATGTGGCAATTTGAACTAGAATTTAAAGAAAAAAGGAAACACAAAGAGCCTCCATTTGTTTATATATTGCAATTTTGAAAATGTTTACTAAACACCCAAATGCTATCTACTTTGTGAGTATCACAAATGCTTTTTCAGGATCAACATGCATAGAGACTTGGCAATATTTCTTGTATCTAAGGACTTGGGATGGTGAAATCTCCTTTGGTGAGGACACCACAGCACCACAGAAGTAGCCAATCTTTTAAACTCTCTTTTGCTTTACCAATAAAAAGACAAACAAAAAGCAGTGTTACTTGTTTTGGGGACGGAGTCTCGTTCTGTTGCCAGGCTGGAGTGCAGCGGTGCGATCTTGGTTCACTGCAACCTCTGCCTCCCAGGTTCAAGTGATTCTCCTGCCTCAGTCCCCTGAGTAGCTGGGATTACAGGCCTCCGCCACCATGCCCAGCTAATTTTTGTATTTTTAATAGACGATGGGGTTTCACCATGTTGGCCAGGATGGTCGCGATCACTTGACCTCTTGATCTGCCCGCCTGGGCCCAATCTTACATTTTAACAAGCTTTCTATTTAAAGGAATGGGGCTTTCATAAGCAAAGAACTAATATATGATGAACTCCCTAATTAGTCTTTTAGACACAGTCTCAGAATATAAATTCCCAGAATTTCATACACTTTTCTAACCTTTATTGTTTTAACTCACAATTGAACACACCACCAGCCAACTCTCAGATCAATTGATTTTCCATTGGTGATCCTTGCTCCTTATCATTGGGACTAATTAATACTTTCATTGCTTCCATTTTTCCATGCAGTTCTTGGCCAGTGGGATGGGCATCATCACCATGCAGGGGTTTGAAATATTTGTTCAATAACTGATGTGCAAAAGTCTGGGTTATAGAAAGGTTGAAAACGTCTCTGCTAAGATTATACTACAGTGCCCTCTAGCCTATATTGCAGGGAGAAAAATGTTTCCCCTTCTGCTGTTCATTTCTAGTGGCACATTACAGTATTTGTTATATAAAGGGTATGAACCGTCTATTAAATACCATACTGCCTAAAATGCAGACATAAAGTTGCTTTCTAATAGCAGACATAAAGTTGCTCTCTTAAAGAGTCAGTGCCTTCTTACGGAAGAAATATCCAGTATCCTAAAGTGTCAACAGGTGCAGAAACACTGCACTGCTCTGTCTAGGGACTATCTGTTGAAAACCTTTGCTTGGTTGAGTAAAAGTAGAGAAGAGTTTAACTTCCACCTCTTTTCCTCATCCCCCATCAGAAGGCAGCAATCCATAAACCCTATTCTTGAGTGTGGCAAGTGCAGATGCCTTTGGTGATACCTAATTATCCTTGATCTCTTAGTCTTTCTTGCCATATCATTTTGGGAAAGAACAATATCTATAGATTCAAGCCTTCCTGTGTCTATGTTGTTTTACATTCAACAAATAGACTTTAAAGAGAAAATTTAGTATTTCCTAAAATCTTTCTTCAATTACTTGATGTCTGTGGTTTTCTTTCCTACCTCCCCTTCAAACGGAAGCCTTGAAATACTAAAAACTTAACCTCAAGAATTTCATTAAGCAAAGCCCACAATATTTTTTTATGGAGATTTTCTTTAAAAAATAGTTTATCTTTCTTCAAAATCTTCAAATTGTAAAAGTAGGTGAAGAGTAGGACATAATTTATTCTACTGTATCACTAAATAACCTTGAAAGTTTTCTTAAAAGGCAGTCTCTTTCCTGATTATACAAAGCATTTAATGGGAGGAAAAAAGTGCTCTTGAAGTATTGCAGTACATAGACTTTTAAACTTACAAAAAAAAAAAAATACTGCAGCACGTTTACACTCTGCCATAAAGTACTATAGTGAATAATTAAAACAACTAGAATTGTCAAAATAAATAAATATGGATTGTGGTGCAGTGCTCTAAATTTTTTTAATGCTTTTTTGCATGTTGATTTGCATAGCATAGTAATAAGCAAAGGATTTCCCAGTCATTAAATGTGAATTAACAAGAAAGTATTTTAATGGGTATTTTGGTCTTATTTCAGAATTTGGCTGGTTATTTAATTCTATACCCTTCTCTTGCATTTACTCTAAAAAAAACTTTATTTGTATAAATAATGTATTTAAAAGTAAACAAATCAGAACTCCATGGTCTGAAAAACAGAATTTAGCAATTAATTTGTTACATAGATGTGAAGCTTTCCCTAGTACCTCACTTCCGAGCATTGAAGAAATGAGCATTTCACACAGAACATGTATCTTTACTATTCAGTAATTCAAAAGCACTAACAACAATATACATTTAAGGGTCTTTATATTTCATTTTGAAATATAAACTCTTTTTTTTTTTTAATTTATTTATTATTATTATACTTTAAGTTGTAGGGTACATGCGCATAACGTGCAGGTTTGTTACATATGTATACTTGTGCCATGTTGGTCTACTGCACCCATCAACTCGTCATTTACATCAGGTATAACTCCCAATGCAATCCCTCCCCCCTCCCCCCTCCCCATGATAGGCCCCGGTGTGTGATGTTCCCCTTCCTGAGTCCAAGTGATCTCATTGTTCAGTTCCCACCTATGAGTGAGAACAT